>NW_022987641.1:619074-696574 GCF_902827165.1 Trematomus bernacchii | reverse complement strand
TTCTCATTTATTTGATCCTTTTTATAATGTATTCACATTGTAATCCAACTAAAATATTTCCCATTTAACCAACAAAATATTTATGTAAATATGCATTATTTTATTTTCTGCAATAACATAGTTTGCATAAACTCTGCATGGGTTCAAGTATGTGTTTTGACAACAGTTTTACTGTCCCCATTGTTTGGTTAGTGGTTAAAAAAAGTGTAATATGTTTGATTTAGAAAAGGATTCTGTGGTTCAATGCCATAAATAGAGCGAGTATTAAAAGTAAGAGATATTCCTTGATTATGTACGTAAGAGCTGAATAAATCTAGCAATTTAACAAAATCCTATGCAATGCTCATTGTCATTCTTGCTGAAGATCGTTTGGTGTTGATCTGTGTGTGTGTGTGTGTGTGTGTGTGTGTGTGTGTGTGTGTGTGTGTGTGTGTGTGTGTGTGTGTGTGTGTGTGTGTGTGTGTGTGTGTGTTTGAGCATGGTGTGGTTAAAGGAGAGATGAATAGTAGCCCTTTAGTTTGTCAAAATGTTGTTTGAACACTGTCTTTCTCTATTGTGCATGCATATGTGTTTGTGTGTGTGTGTGTGTGTGTGTGTGTGTGTGTGTGTGTGTGTGTGTGTGTGTGTGTGTGTGGGTGTGTGTGTGTGTGTGTGTGTGGGTGTGTGTGTGTGTGTGTGTGTGTGTGTGTGTGTGTGTGTGTGTGTGTGTGTGTGTGTGTGTGTGTGTGTGTGTGTGTGTGTGTGTGTCACAGGCCGTCGGAACCTGAATAACGCCACCCTGCAGGCACGTCTGGATTACCTGAACAACGTAGCGACCATCATAGTCTTCATCACTACAGGCCTCAACTTCTTCATCAGTACCTTCGCCATGCAGAGCAATGGATACTTCCCATGGCTCATGATGCGCATTCACTGACACACACACAGGCTACATACCTTTAGACTGCACTGCCACACTAACACACACTCACCATGGGTCTAACACACATACAAACACATATATACATTTATTATATGATGACATAATTTCATAGCTTACAATAATAGTAATAAAACAGAGGTGTAAAATATACTTTTCATTCAATACACACGCAATATATAAAGCATAATGCAATGTTTTAGAAAATGGTATACTGTACCCTGTCACATCATTCATCTAACAGGTGCTCTTTTAAAGAAACAAAATCAATAAAAAAGAAAAGTGTACGCATCACGATTGAGTTTACTGTATTATTTTGGAATATTTTGTACTTTATTAAAGGGGCTCTATTGCGTTTTTTTGGGTTTTCCCTTTCCTATAGTGTGTTTTATACAGGGTTGGGAGGGTGACTTTAAAAATGTATTCCGTTAAAATGACTAGTTACCTGTAAAAAAGTTATGTAACCTGATTACTTTCTGTTACTTTTGGATTACCTCAATATCAAATGCAATGCAGATACAAGATAAAATATATATCAATAAGATGTTTTTAATAAGGAAAATATTTCCCAAACAACGTTTACCTATAATATTTTATTGTTTATAAAACGCATTATAACATTGTAATACTGCTAGTAATCGCCATTTTAAAACATGTACCAGTAATCTGATTACATATTTGTTCATGTGACTGTAAGGAGTACAGTTATCTTTTTGTTGTATACTGATTACGTAATCCCGTTACATGTAATCCGTTACTCCCCAAACCTGGTTATACATGTATGGTGAAATGGTCTGCAAAGGCTAACATCCTTGTATTCCATCCAGATGGAGGAGTTTCTCTCCCACACAACTACCCCCGCTACATAATGACATCACTATAACACTCACGATTCTGTTGGCTAGCACTCCAACACATTGTAGGTGATAGGCTAAGGGGCGGGACATCTCTAAGCTTTTGACAAGTCACAACAGAGCCGGCCAGCTAACCAATCAGAGCAGACTGGGCTCTGGTTTCACTACAGAGGGTGAAAAGAGGTGCTGCAGCACAGGCAGTATGAGAACAATAAAGAGCTTTTTGAACACTAAAGCATGCAGACATGTCACAGTAGAGGCACTACATACTGATATGAACCTGAACATGAGCAGAATAGGGCCCTTTGAGTCTGAGGGAGAAAGTTTCTTGGTCACATATGGCGCATTTCCACTACAGGGCCTCGCTCGGCCTCGCTCGGTATGGCTAGGTCTCGTTAGGCCTTGTTAGGGCTGGCTCACTTAGACTATAAAGGGTTCTATCACAGTAAGATCAGAGCTCTTTACTCAGCTGCTCTTTGTTACAGATTATAATTAAACATTAAGAGGCAGAGGTATCTTTCAGACAAAACAATGCTGTACATTCATTCTGGGTAATGAAGTGGCGGTTCTAGAACATTTTACACGGGGTGGCAGAGGGGGGTCAAGAGGTCATGCCAGGGTGGCATGGGAGGGCGGACAGTACGTGGTATTTTATACTGTATATATAACCTATTTATTGTTAAATCATGGCCTAACACAAGTGTTCTTAATGCACAAGAGAAACAAGGTGTTCAGACAAACAAACTCACATATAGTATAAAACAGCTCAATACTCACGATACCCTAGAACTCTGTTTACTGTAAGTACAGTAAAAGTACTTAGTTATAATGAAGTACACAAATGGCATCACCCATTTCTTAAGAGAGCTAAAGGTGACCTGTGCAGCAACACATTTCAATACATATTTGTCAATACTAAGAGCCGCTAGATTGTGCTGCTGTGATGGAATATGTATGCAAGGAGAATAAAAACATACCATGTGGTCCAGCTGGAGTCTCATCCGCCTCCTGATCCCTGCCTCTGTCCCTCTTTCTGACACTTCCTCTTTATTCCTCACATACATTTCTTCTTCTAGACTAATGTCTTCATCTCCTCCTCTTCCTCCTGCTCTGACCCTCCTGGTCTCTTCATCTCCTCCTGGCTTCCTCCTGCTCTGACCCTCCTGGTCTCTTCATCTCCTCCTGGCTTCCTCCTCCTGCTCTGACCCTCCTGGTCTCTTCATCTCTCTTTTCCTTTTCCTCTTTCTGTTCGTCCTCATCACTTCTCAGATATGTCTTTTTGTTGTTGAATCACTCCAGCTACTCTGGCCTGCAAGAGTCTACTTGTAAAAAGCACTGGTACAAATGCTTGTATAACTTTACACGTTAGCTCTCTGCAGCGGTGTGAGCCGCGGTCTGTGAACGCCGCTCCGCAGTTTAATACAGGGCCGTAGCTACGTTTTTAACGGGCCTAAGATGATATTTAAAATGATTCACTTTGAATTAATGAACTGCTTGTTTCGTTGCTTGAGAAGCTTATGGACATAGTGTAGGTTTGTTTCTACAAGTACAGTTTCAGGGACACAAAAGTTAGGGGGGCAGCTGGGGGAAAAAGGCTCTACAGTGGGGGGGCAGCTGCCCCCCCTTGCTCCCCCGTAGATCCGCCCCTGTGTTCTGCTTTTAAATGCGTGGATGATTCATCTTGAGTGGGCGGTGAATGCATAGATTAGTGTCACATTAATCAACATAAAACTGGAGTGACCTGTTCTTCTAGTAATATTTGATAAATGAAAGTACATTTCCTCATCGAACCTCCACCCTACATCAGTCAGTTCCAACAGACTTCTCCGCAGGTAAGGTTCAAGTGCTATGATACTCTTGTTTTAAATATAATTAAAATAATCTCTGCCCAGGTTACATTGAATAAGAATGACGGAAATAATTGGGTTATAATACCACATTATGTAAAAATGGAACTATATCTGGGCTCTGTTTGACAGTAGCATGAGCTCCAGTATAGCTGCATTTAATAAGTGTGTCTTATAATACATGTCATGATAGTGTTGCTTGTTCTTATTTACTTGCTTATAATATGTTTGCTGTTGAGCTCATGTGTTGTTTTCCTTGAGTTTCAATGCAGGGATTATTACACCCTGAAACAGTAGAGTGCAAAACAGTTTCCAAAGCTTTTTTTTTGCAGACCAAACAGGATGGGTTGGTACGATAAAATCCAGTTTTCAGATCATTGATCCCAATACGAGAATTGTGCCCCGTCATGAAGTGCAGTTTAGGTCTGATAGACAACACCCATATCATCTGGTACTTTCCACGGGAAGTACAGGAAGTAGTGAAAGTGAGTCATAATGTTATTTGAGGTGAAAATACTGAGGAGACTCTTGATCTGCCTTAACTAAAGCTGTGTGTTGCTGTACACTTATGTAAGATAAGATAAGATAAGATAAGATAAGATGGACCTTTATTAATCCCCGTGGGGAAAATCAGTAGTTTAATGTGACCACAATGATTCCCTTTGTGGTCACATTGTGTGTGCCTGTTTGCATTGCATGGAGTAATTCATTTATATTTGACATCAGAACTGTAATAGGGACCTCTTTTGCATGCTATTTTTGTTCTCCTGTATACTCTTTCCTGGAAGCTATTGTATCAAGGCAAAACAAATGCAAACCATTTAAAATAGTTTAAAAAAATGATTTATTTATACAAGTGTTTGCTTGACCAAAAGGACTTAAGTTGCCAGAAACTGTAAACTGCAAAAAACACAGTATGGACAGACGTATTGGAGACAAACTGTTACACATTGAATTCAAACAAGAATATATGTACAACAGCATTTAATCCAAGACCTCTGCAAAACACAATGCATTTAGACTCTGACCTGCATATTGTGTTAGATAATATTAGTAATAAGTGTGTGAGTGTTAATGATTTTGAAAAACAAGCACAACTTAGAAACCAAGGATCTACAGTAGGGAGGGAAATGTTTAGCCAGAAATGTAAGTAACCTATCTGATTTGAATTTTTTGGGTTTGAAATTGAAAATATTAATGATAAAAATCCTTTCCTCTCGTGTAGACATGGCCTCAGCCAGCAGCTCCCCATGTGAAGAGCAGCTCCAGTGTTCAATCTGTCTGGATGGGTTCACTGAGCCTGTCTCTACTCCATGTGGACACAACTACTGCAAGCACTGCATCACAGGGTACTGGGACAGAAGCACCCTGATACAGTGCCCCCTCTGTAAGAAGAAGTTCCGCAAGCAGCCACAGCTCCAGGTCAACACTGAGTTCAGAGACATTTTGAAGCATTTCAACCACATGAAGGTGAATGGGGATGAGGACAGAGCCAAACCAGGAGAGGTGCCCTGTGACATCTGCGTTGATCTGAAGCTCAAGGCCAAGAAGACGTGCATGGTGTGTTTGGCCTCGTACTGCCAGCCTCACCTGGAGCCTCATCACAGAGTCAAAACACTCAAGAAGCATCAGCTGATCGAACCTGTGTCCAACCTGGAGGACAGGGTGTGTAAGAAGCATGACAAGATGTTGGAGTTCTTCTGTGATGTAGACCAGAAGTGTGTTTGTTTCATGTGTTTGAAAGACAACCATGCATCACATTTGGCCGTCCCGTTAGAGCAAGCGTTCAGAGACAAGAAAGGCTTGCTGAGCCGTGTGACGTCAAAGATCAAAATAATTGAAAACACCAAATCCAGGAATATTCAGGAAATCAAATGTTTGGTTGAACGGACAAAGAAAGAGTCTGAGAAAGAGTTAGCAGACATCGCTCAGGAGTTCAATGCCCTGTTGCTCGCTCTGCAAAGAAGCCAGGCTGAGCTCATGGAGAAGATCCAGAAGAAGCAGAAAGCAGCTCAGAGGGAGGCTGAAGACGTGGTGACGGAGCTGGAGCAGGAAGTCTCTGAGCTGAGGAGGAGAAGATCTGAGTGTGAAGAACTTTTACAAACAGAGGACCACCTCAGCTTCCTGCAGAGCTGTTCAACTCTCTGCATATACAAAAATCTGGTCCAATCCAACATGCCAATAGACCTCTCTGACTTCAGTCAGCAGAGTTCTGTGGGGATGGTGAAAGAAGCAGTGGCTAAGATGGGAAGTCTTCTCAGGCATCAGATGGAGATGATAAGTCATGAGGCACGCTTAAGCAATGACTGGGAAGGCCCTGCAGCTGAAGAAATAAGGAGAGATGATTTCTATGAAGAGGTGTGGAACCCCCCCAAGGACAAGCTGATGATGATCCAGCAGAACGATGCAGTCGATGTGACTCTGGACGCCCACACAGCCTACACCAAACTTGTAGTCTCTGAGGATGGGAAACAACTGAGGTTTGATGAAGGCCTACCACCTCCAGATCCTTTCTCTCCTCAGAAAGGATTTCAGTATCAACCCTTTATCCTTGGGACTGAGGGCTTCTCCTCTGGCAGGTTCTACTACGAAGTTCAGGTCGGTGGGACTGGATGTTGGGTATTGGGAGTGGTCAAAAAGTCCATCGGCAAGTTTGTATCACATTTCCCTAACCCGGAGCAGGGAGGCTGGACATTCTTAAAACTCAACAATACAAAATCCCAATCCCAAGATGAATATTTCCCAGGCACTTGTAGCCGTTCTCCCCTGTCCCTGAGGCAAAGGCCCCAGAAGGTTGGAGTGTTTGTCGATTACGAGAAGGGCGAGGTGTCCTTCTACGACGTGGACGCCAGGACTCTGATCTACTCCTACTCAGGATGTGCCTTCATTGAGACCCCGTCAGCAGTCAAGTCTTTTTTCTATTATATTGCAGGCATATCCTTTGGTAACAGACCAAAGCTCTACCCTTTTTTGGGGGCTTTCAGTAATGAAGGGAATTCTGACACCATGCTTCTTATCACTCCTGTAGCCCATGCAATTTAAGATTACAAGTTACAAGTACCATAAAGCCCTAAAAACTGGGGAAATGAATGTGTAACTGCTAAGTTCAGCAGTTATGGAAGAAGTCAATTTAGAAATTATAATTTTTTTTATTCATAGCTCTTTCTACATTGAGATTGAATCTGATCAAAGCAGATTTCTTAAGACCTGACAATTACTTATGAGGTTCATTTTAAATCAGGGAGACTGGTAGAAGATAGTACAGTAGATCAGGGGTAGAGTTTATTCACATTCATGTTGCAATACTCCCATATGACCAGGAGATGACACCATTGTTTAACCAGTGTTCTGATCTGTTTCTCAGAGACGCTACTGTTAGGAAATATGGGGACAATGCTTATAGGAACTTTATTTCATCTCAAAACCATTTAAGACAATGTAAACAAATATCCTTTGGTTTCTAGTATTTTGTTTAAATTAATATTTGCTTTTTTCTCAGGCTTATTTGATAGTACTTGATATCTTTGTTTTTAATTTAAATTTGGTCAAAACAGTTCCAAGCTACAAGCTCGTCTTGTTGAAATTACTTCTAATGGGTTGCTACTCAGTTAAATACGTGTAAATCAGTGTAAAACTGTCATTATCATTTGTCATATCACGGCCCTTTTATGGAGACAAAATATTATGTCTGCCTGTGGAACTAAGCCAAACCACTAATGACACGTAACTCAAAACCAAACGACAGCATTGTATAATAAGCTAGGCATTTCAGTGCTGAATAAGTTCAAGTCAGCCCAAATACATCATGAAGTGGTTAGACACTGCACTGGGAGTGACCTGAACAATGCATATTATATTAAACTGCTAAACATGACATTTGGGATGTGAAAAATTACAAGTTCTACTCCTTCCCTCTTACTCGCAAATTTAACAAGAATAGCTATTCTATGGGCAGTATTTATTGTAGAGACAGAGTTAAAACAGGGGGACAGAGGGGATGACATGTGGAAAATGGTCCTGAGTCGAACTCAAACCAAGGTCCTCCGCTTGGGGACTTGGGGAGCTTTATCAATTGAGCTTTACAGAAGACCGTTTTATCAGATTTTCAATGAGTTTACATTCAAAATGTAAGACAGCTTCCTAGGTTTCTAAACCTGGTTCAGAGTACACACTAACACACACCTTCTGAGACATTTCTGCATGCATCCTTATTGTATGCACGTATGGTCTTGGTACTAAATGATTTCTGTGTTCTGTGTACTGTAACTCTAGTTTTTCTCATGCTTATTTGATGGTACTTAATATCTTTGTTTTTTATTTAAACTTGGTCAAAACAGTTCCAAGCTACAAGCTACCTAAATACTTAAGTAGGGCTTTATGAAATTGAAATGTACATTTTTTAAGGTGTTTTGTCATTGAATAGACCTAAAGGTTTATCAATTAATTTTACAAAGTTTATTAATAATAATAATAATAATAATAATAGATTACATTTATATAGCGCCTTTCAAGGGACCCAAGGCTGCTTTACATGCTGTGAACAAACAAAAAAACAAAGAAACAAGTAGGGCAAATAATAAAGTAAAAATTAAATAAATAGCAGTGGGAGTGGAAGCAGGGGGGCTGTGATGGGTTAGGGGTCAAAGGCTGTACAGTTTGTCTGTTGTCTTTTTATGTCTTTTTTCGAAGGCCAAGAAAAGTGTCATGCTTTGCTGCAAAATATCTGATAGATGAGCTTAAATAATTTGATATGTGTGAACCATGCATTTAATACTGCTGAATAAAAGTGTATTTCATTAAGATTAGCTTCCAGACCTTTTTTGGGGGGTATATGTGTTTTTGATGATCACAAAATGGGGCCATATAGAGTCTTTGTTTATAATAGTGACATACATGGAATAGAGCAGTAAAAGTTGTAACTTATCCAGTTAGCTGACACATTTCAGAAGGGAGCGCTGGTCCACCACTCCTGGAGGGTTTCTCTCCAGGGGAACTTTAGCCAGCAGACTATTTATACTTCAGCTGTCTGACTGGCGCCCTGGGAACTGGGACACTGTGTCTGTAAGTGCGTGTGTGTGCGTGTGTGTGTGTGTGTGTGTGTGTGTGTGTGTGTGTGTGTGTGTGTGTGTGTGTGTGTGTGTGTGTGTGTGTGTGTGTGTGTGTGTGTGTGTGTGTGTGTGTGTGTGTGTGTGTGTTTGTGAGTGTGTGTGTGTGTGAGTGTGTGTGTGGGGGTGCAGAAGAAAACCCTAATAAGCATCACATTATAAAGATGTGTAAGGAAATAAAATAGATACATTAATAATGAACATACCGTTATAGCACACTTTGATCTAATCACATTAACCCATATTTTCCTCCTAGTGATGTTAGAACAAAATGCTGCTTACATATCAATCAGTAAGTCAGAGGGGTACTTACAATGTACTTAAAATACATTTAGTGAATAATACATAATTTCCCTTTAGTAACATTTTCAATGCAGTATTTACTAACATTTTGTATTTTTAGTATGTGGTCTAGTTAGCTAATGATGCTATCTAACACATTTCAGTTATATACAATTAAAACTAGCTATCAACATGAGATGATAACATATTAATTAATATAATATGAAATCATATTTTAAAACTCAAATATAAGCGACTATAAACAGGAAACAATGTGGAAAACAAGGTACTGTAGAATAATTATATAATACTTATAAGAATAAATGATGTCATACATTTTTATTATAAAAAACACACAATTCTCACTGAGATGCCTCCTCTTAAGAAGGATGCCAAATATTTAAAAAATATAATCATCTTTTTTTCAGACACGTGTGATATATTTGATAAGATTTTATAAATATAACGAATTATATTCCAAAATGTTAGTTACCTTCCTCGTTAAATTGTGATTTATTGGAGAATTAGGATTTACCATGTACTCTTGGAGAGACAAGGAGGGGTGGGAAACGTCTCGGGGGCGCGCACTCCACCGTCGTGACGTCACGGGAGCGCCCGAGCAGTGGGGAAGCCACCAGTGGAGGAGCGGGCACAGACGGAAAGGAGGGAAAGAGAGACAGGAGAGAGAGACAGGAGACAGCGAGACAGATACGAGGCAGGAAGACAAGCCCCGATAGAGAGCGTCTCATCCCAGCTGACCGTTTGTTGGGCTACGGTAGACAAATCCCGCCACTTGACAGCGGCAGAATAGCCGGAGAGGAGATGTGACTGGCCTTCTTCACACAGAGCTTATTTCACAATCAGCGGGCAGCACAGTACACACAGCCGCAGTGAGTATGCGAAGTTAGCTAGCAGTCCGAGGAGTGTGTGCGTGTATACATGCTTATTACACAGGCCTAAGTGTGTGTGTGTGTGTGTGTGTGTCAGCCTCACGTGCACACCGTCTGTGTTTGTTTGCGTCGTGTCAGTCACGTCTGTGTAAAGGGGGACGCCAGCGGTAGATTAAACCGTGATGCCCGCTTCGAGGTGCACAGTTTCCAGGTCAGCTGTGAGAACCTCGGCTGGTTCTATTAAAGAGCAGGGTTTCAACCACTCTTGTCAGTATGATACATTTTGTACTTTCATTCAAAAACGCCGTTTGCTCGTTAAAACCAATTGTAGCTGTACAGGAGCCTCCCTATGGAATAACCAGCTAATAACACTAGTGTTGTCTCTGTACTTAAATGCGATTATCAATCTGTTTCGGCTGTGCTGCTGTCAACCTCAGTGCTACATTATTTTCATCATAATCCTATAGTAGTATTTTACAGTGCCAGTTTAGTGACCTTATACAGCATTTACTTATAGTAATATCCCCTATGTGTGTCTGTGGTAGTAAAATTAAGTTTAATCTCTTGCTATAATATTCGTATGAGGAGTTGTGTTGCGATATTTCTAACAGTGTTGCTTGAATCCTCCAGGCCGGTTGCTGTGTTCTGAGATCGTTTAAACCTCTTAAGCCCTGAGACTGTTTTTCAGGCCTCAGGCTCGAAAATGACATTCCCAGAACAATTGACTATATCTTCACTTCTAAAAGGGGTAAATTAATAATCTTTTTTCTCAAAGCAATGATAAACCTGTGAGTTGGATGTAGAAAAGTCAGAATCAATATAGATTTTTTTTATTTTAAAGTAAATTCAGATTGAACATAGTAAAAAAATGTAAATTAAAGTGTCCGTCCAAAAAAAAAACATTACTTATAGTGAAAACCACTCTTGAATAATGGGATAGTAGACTAAAAGCTTTAGGAATCCAAACTATAATATATAATAAGTACCCTGTATCAAGATTGATCACTTCTGGGGTCATTTGGGTGCATTTTCCATATCTCTGGCCCCCGTCGGTCGATTTTGATGATTGACACCTCTTTTTAACCGTTAGAGCCAATAGAATCGAGGGGAAGTTCCTAAAATCCATCTAAACATTACCCATTGGTGAATGAGTGATGCGTAGCCAGAATGCCCCGGAACCGGAAGCTGTCATACACTCTAGTACAGGGGTGGGCAAACTTTTTGGCTCGGGGGCCAGTAGTGTTAGTGGTTCTTGAACCCCGAGAGCAGGAGAGACTGAAAAGAGTCAAGGCAAGCTTATAAATGTTAACAGCATTTAATTACACAAAAGATGCGGTGGTATACAAATGAAATGTGCTCGTTGGTGGTTTCCCCCTGCCAGCTGTTTGGTCCCGTCCGCGCTGGGTCAGCTGGGGGGTAAGAGAGAGATCCTTCTTGGGTCTCCCGGGTAACATCTGTAGTCTTCTCCTATTGGCCGGCGTCGACGGGGGCGTGTCCAATGCAAATCCTGTCGGTTTCTGCTGCTGAATTACATCACTCTGATGTCTGTGGTCATCTAAACATTCCCTAATAAACCTCATTCCAGCGTCAATAAATGAGTGTTAAACCCAGGGTGTTTAGTGTACAACATCATGTTATTTCACCTTCAATTCACGGTTTGAAAACGTAGCATTTCGCCACAAGCTAATGCTAACCGGAAATGACGAAATTCACCAGCGGAAAACCGGAAGTCACTTGTGAATCTTCGGTTTTCAGAATAAAACAGATTTAAATGAAATACAGTGTATTTCATTCAAATTACGCCACATCAACATTGATTTTAATTTCTAACAGTAGCAGATCGGTAAAAAAATATTTAGCTGTCCACTCCTCATTATACACTCGGCACTCAATGTTGACTTTTCTTTTCTTTGGTCCACTCATTGTTACAGATGCAGGTTCAAAGGTGAATTATTGCGTTATTGCGTCATCGTTTGCGTCATGACGTAACCGTTTACGTGCCTTCTTATGACCCACACAGCGTTTTACGTCGCTGATTTTCTCCGCAACACCGCTCACAACAACATCAATAGAGGACTGCGTCGGGGTGGTTTTTAATTATACGAAGCCAGATTAAATGACTAAATTATTAAACTACTTCTCCAACCTTGTACCTTTCTCCAGAGTGCCGTGGTGCATTGTTTATTAATGTGGTTCAGCTGCATTACTGCCTGCTGCAGTGCTGCTCGTCTACCGGAGTTTATTCTCCCGTTAACTCGCGGCAGCGGCCGCTGTAAAGTTTTCATTGTCTGACTGTCACACAAGCAGCTGATAAATATCCCCCATCCCCATAAGTGAATGTGTTTTAGTCTGAAAGCTGTTTGGCATCACAACGCTGTTATGAAAGTTTCTCTGGCATTCTACAGGTGATGTTAGCTAATCAGACTATCTTGACTACTTGTTGCTATCATATTGTGGCATAAGCCGTTTTCTACACGCATATTTTACCGGCGTAGTTTTCGTTATGATTTTACTTGTGATGGCCACATGTCGCCCATGTATTGATTCCATCCGATAGCTGCAATAATACAAAACAAAAGGAAAACGTCTGCCTCTTCACAATGGTCAATAACAGTGAACGGATGGTTATTAAAGTAAGGTAAAATAAACAGAATCACACTAAGCCTTGTTAGTGTTGCCTGACTTTATATAAGTGTTTTTTATAAGTGTGTGGTCGCGTTCTAGTCACTTTGCTCAGCGCTACTGCTTGTTACAACTTGTATTCGCCGTACTTGCCATGAACTGTTATTGCTCAGGTTAATATCGACCCCCTCCAATGTAAGCGTGACGTATTTGGTTCTTGGATCTTGCCGGGTTGCAGAGTGGGGCCAGCTGAGAGAATAGACCAGACTCCAGCAAAGGTAAATTGTGTCTAGAGTGCGCCATCTAGTGGGATCAACTGAAATGCCGGGTATTGCAGGAAAAAGGCAAAAATGAATGCGGTCTTTACTATAATTTGGACAATTTTGTACCAATAGTCGGCGGGCCGGATTCAAAAGCCCAACGGGCCGTATATGGCGCGGGCTTTAGTTTGCCCATGCCTGCTCTAGTAGCTATCGTAGCAGCTAATATTAAATCTCCGTTATTGACATAAAAATGGAATGATGGATTATCAGTAATCATTTCAAAGTGACACAGACACATTGGATTAACCTATGGATTAACCTTCAGCAGTGTTTTTATCGTTTTAATGCCATTGAACACAACTTTTGATCAGAACAACAGCAACTGTAAGACTTATTTTCCGATTTGGTCCCGTAAAGCTAATTTTGTTGTTGTTTGTTGTCATTTCGCCGTGAGTTCTGATCGCTCAGTGATGATACTTATATGTCTGGAATCTGTGGAATCCCAGCTTGCTAATCGATATCTTGTTTGTGCAGATACGATAAGTAATAAGGGTATTTTAACGTGAGTTCTGTGCTAAGTGTGTTAGCATTTCTTCGCTCAGGGCTAATTCAGAGCTTTTTTTATTATGTATCGTTTAGCTAAAAATGGTTAAAGTGGATATAACACATTCATAGTTTATTAAATGTTAAGAAGCCCTCAGACGCTGTTTCTTGCAAGATGTTGCGTTTTGCCCCCGTGGGGTTTAACTGGTTGTTAAGGCACAAATATTTGCACTTCTTTAAAAAAATATGTCTTACTCTTTAATGCTGCCATAGTTGCACAGGATCGTCAACAGCCATGTCTTTCCAGCTGGCATACCACTCCAGACTAGGTGACTAAAACAATCGATATAAGATTGCACTGATCAAGGCTTGAATGTGAATTCTGCTGCGTTTGTTTTGCAATGGGGGGAAATGCAGGGGGAGGGGGTGGGATTGAAATGGGGACGCCGTGATTCCCTCCGTGTCCCGCCCACAGCTCTAGTTCTTGCACCGCCCCCCGCCCGGGAACACCGAGGCGGGGAAACGAGCCTGCTTCCTTCCACTCACATTGTAAACACTGCAGACATTTACATGTCCAGCCTCTGCACTCACATACTGTAAGCCTTTGGGAAAACGTTGACTAATATCATGGGGTTTTCTTTTGTTTTAGAATTGTATCACACATTCTTTCTAAATTTAGCATGGCCTGACCCAAAGTAATGTCTTCCTGAACTTTTGATACCTAATGAATGAACGATTTTGATAGACCCTTTAGTCTCCAGGCTTAACATCAAAGGTGAAAAACTTTGTCAAACAGGCTAAACACTCGTCTCACCTGACAAAAACATTTATTTTTTAAATTACCAGAATTTTACAAGACCGTGATCTACTGTGCTTTGTTTCAAATGTAATTATTCAAACCAATTTCATCCATTTGCCAGGGGTAGTCTAGAACATTAGATAGATAGATAGACTTTCTGAGGGGATGTTTTGGGTCACCTTCCCAACACTTTCATCCTTATTTATCCTGGCAAGTTGGCTGTAAGAGCACATTCCTCTTTACACAATGAGCCTGAGGGAGTTTCATCCCCACTTTCTCTTCCATTAAAAACTACACACTCCTGAATTAGTTTTCTGCTTCCCTGCCTTTGTGTTAATTGCCGAGTCTCAACGGTACATTTTCCATATTTGCTCTGTAGGCAGCAGCTAAGATTAGATAAGTGTATTTGCATGTGCATGATCCGATGTAGTTTTCTGCACAGCAGCATGTTTGTCTACATCAATGTGCGTGCTTCTGTGTGAGTCATAATGTGTGTGTAGAAACGTCTGATTATATTTGCGCATTTTGTTTGCCCAGCCTGTATCTCGGATTAATTTCCTGTGGTACACTGGAGCTGATGCTATCTGCCTCTTATCAGCGTTGTGCTTTCCAGTGTCTGAACCATATTATGTGTCTTATCGCTGATAGGACTGGTGACACAGAGTGATGCAGAACAGTCACTCCAAAGAGCCAAAACCTGTATCTTGACTAGACATCTTCTGCCTATTTTCTCCCAAATGTAATTGGACCACTCACTTTATTGAAATATCTAATTTGCAAGCTTTTCCGTCATCAGTGTGCAGGATAAGTGTTTTTTGTGAAATAAATCATAATTATTCAAATCTTTGTTTTTTTAATTCCTTTTGAAATGTCTACATAAGTCCTGTTGAAATAACTTCGAATGCGTTGCTACTCAGTTAAATACGCATAAATCAAGGTGGTCGAGCCGGTTTCTCAAACGTACCTACCCTACCTTTAATATCGCACGTCCAAAAAAATAAAATGTGAATAGCGCGCATGCGCATATCGCGGTTATCGTCACGACACGATATATCGTGCAGCCCTAATGCATACTGCATATTGCGGTACGTCCACACGGCAGCGTGCGTTGAAGCTTGCCGGTGGGCGTGTCTGGTGCACGACCAACAACCAATCAAATTAATCTCCCGCCCCGGACACACACGCACGCGGTTTGATTGGCTAGCGCTTGTACTGGCATATGATTTGATTGGCTGGCGCTGTCGTCGATGCTTGAAAAGTTGAACTTTTCTCAACTTTCGAAGCGAGCAACGGAGGCAAAGCGACGCGACGGAACCACAATGCAGTTCGGCAAAGCATGACGTCACACGATTCAAAGTGAATGGGAAGCGTCTCCGTTGAAGCTAGCGACGATGCCGTGTGGACGGGCCGTTAAACTGCTAAACGTGAACTTTTGGATGTGAACGATTAAAAGTTCTAATCCTTCCCTCTTACTTGAACATTTAACAAGAACAGCTATTTATCACGTATGGTCTTCTCTTGGTACTAAATTATTTCTGTGTTTCTTTCCTGCTCCGGTTTGTTTTTGGTTCAATGTCAACTAATGTCCTATTTATTCATCACTATTTGTATATTTATGCATCATAAATATTTCAAATTATTATTCATTTAACATGGCAATTGCCACTGGAGATGTTCACACCATGGTTCATACACATAAAATGCACTTCTTTAAAGATTAAAATCACCACGTTTTTTTGCAGAAAAAACACATCACATAAATGTAACCTTTAGACTTTAAAGGGGACCTATCATGCAAAATGCACTTTTGTACGTCTTTTATACATGAATATGTGTCCCCGGTGTTCCAGGGAACTCACCAAGTGTCAGAAAACACAACCCTCTCTATTTTCCTCCATACCCAAATCTCTAAAAAAGGGGCTGCAACGGATCTGATAAAAACTGATCCAGATCCAACTGACGGCAGGACAGTGGCGCTACGGCTATTGGGCCAACTCCACCAATCAGGAGGAGACAGCCACGGCCATTGCCGTTCGATCGAAAGCGCTGGAGACGCTGTAGTACATATGCCAGGCCTGTAGATGGTGCTGTTCTCACAGAATCAACCCTTGCAAAAACAGAGCTAAAAAAGTGCAAATTGAGCAAAATGAGGCATGGCTAAAATGCATGATCTGTTTGGTATTTTGAAAAAAAAAAAGTATAAATATGCCTTATATAGGTATGGTCCGACACTATATTATTCAAATATAGCATGATAGGTCCACTTTAAGTAAATACTGACCCTGAAGGAAACATTCCCTGCTACACAGTCTGACCTTAGCCTTTAGGTAATAATATAGAGCAGGGGTGGGGAACCTTTTTCCTCTCAATTTTTACAACATCCTCCGAGGGCCGTACAAATTATTGAAGTCAACGTCTGCTTAAAAAAATTAAAATCACAGCCCTTTCATTTCGCCTTTCTTTCATGCTGTGCAAAGAAAAAGCAACCTCTTAATCCAGATATCTTACCATGACTCGCGCATGCATGCACGTGCACGGTTGTGGCATGACCACCAAAACAGAAAGATATGGACACAAGATGTGTGCAAATGTATTTAGTTTCCTATCCATGTGTCTAGATTTTTTTAATTGTTTTCTTTTTCGCGTGTGTTTATAAATTACCTCGAGGGCCGTACCAAATGGTCTCGCGGCCCGTATACTGCCCGGAGACCGGAGGTTCCCCACCCCTGATATAGAGTGATGCATTAATGACGTATCTTTGTAGGCCAACATGGAAGTAAGCATTGTTAAGGCTTCCTCGACTCAAATGTATTTTTTAGGGATGTCCCGATCCGATCACGTGATTTTCACGTGATCGGGGATCGGGAGAAAAAAATCGGGGATCGGAATTTTTTTTTTTTTTTTTTTTTTTTTTTATAAAATATTTTTATACATTTTATTTAATGTTACAAAACAAAAATGACCATGTTCACGTCTTAAAGTCATCCTGAGGCCTTAGTTTTGGGTTAAAATTACACAACATCATGTATGTGTTGCTTCTTTTGGGCTTGTTTTCATAGACCTGGTTGCTTATTTCTCTCAAATCTGGCAACAGAGTGGGCGCAGTGTCTAATAGTAGCAGTAAGCTAACAAGAGGCTACGTTCAGCTGGTGACTCGGGAGTCGGGACAGAGAAAATGTCAGGAGTTTGGAAGTATTATAAAACTGAAAGCGAAGGCAGTGTAACAGCCAGATGCAATGTTTGCAAGGCGGAGGTTCCGCGTGGTGGAAAGAACAGAGCTATGTTCAACATGACCAATCTAATACAAACACCACCAACAACAACACGACGAGTACACAGCGGCCACTCAGGTAACGGCACTGAAACAACCGACACTTTCAGAGACTTTTAAAAGGAAAGAGAAACTACCCCAGAACAGTGAAAAGGCCAAAAAAATAACAGCCAAGATAGCTGAATTCATCGCGTTGGATGACCAGCCGTTATCTGTTACCTTTTTTTTCCTCTTAATGCATTGCATAAAGATCGGATCGGGAAAAATCGGTATCGGCAGATTGTCAAAATCAAATGATCGGAATCGGATTGGGAGCAAAAAAAGGTGATCGGGACATCCCTAGTATTTTTATCATTGTATTTTGAAATATTGCAAATATACGATCTCTGGCACACATGTGCTAACATATTAACACCACTTTTATAAGTGCAATGCATGTTATAGCTAATGTAATGCTATAAAGTTAGTAGAGTAAGGTCACATGACTTTATGTCACCACCGCTAAGCTAAAGACGGCTAATGTTCTGCGTGACGACGCTTAGTAGTCTCATTTAGCCAGGTGTTAGCAACCGCCGGTTTCAGATACATAGAAGCCTCCAATGTTCATTAGTGGGGTGTTTACTGACCTATTATATGTGTTAGAAAAAATCTTGAAATTCTCGTAAGCTTGTATTAACCACATATCTTATTTCGGGCCTCTAAGCAAATCTCATCCAAAACACCCTTGACTTCCAGGTGAGGAAGCCCACAAGTGCCAAAAGGCCATTTTGGGTTTAGGAGATAATTCACCTCACCTCTGCAAGATTTAGACTTATAAGTATGTCATTTGGAGAAGGGGTTATTATTAACATGATAAAGCAGCTGTGAAGGTTAAAACAGCTGACTGTGGTGCTCTGCAGCTCATCCCCTTAAACCTTGAGACAGATGAGGCTCAGAACGACTCTCTCTCTCAGCTGGGCTGTCGAGTTCACTTTCAGTGAGATGTGTTACCCCAGACGGCACCAGTGAATCCTCTCCCGCCACATCCAATCACAACCAGCCTGACAGGAACAGAGAGTAATGGAGAAAAATAATATTCAAGATGAGTATAATGTGTTTTTCTGCGCCTCGATCCTCGGGCGAGACACAAACTCTGTAAAATGTGTCTCCCACGCTGAAACACCGAGCGGCTAAGTATAGGCTGAGTGGTCTGCCTGTGTTGCATTGTGCACTGTGACAGAAGCATGTGTGGTTGTCACATAAATAGAACATGCTGAACACCTTCAGGAATGCTGATGGAGAAAAGAGGGAGGCAGAGAGAGGAAGTGAACGCATCAGGGACAGAGTCAAAGACGGAAGGGAGGGATAAGGGGAAGTGGAAGAAGCCATGCCAAAGAGAAGGGGATGTGTTCATAGGCTACTGTTTGTTAGCGTGTTAGCAAGTTGATAACACATTCATGTAAAGTTCTGCTTGTTGCTTCTTCTTCTGTAGCAATCTCAGGGAAAATGAAGACTTGAAGTCTGTTCTCTGCTGTTCTGGCACATGCTGTTTATCTGCACAGTACAGTACGTGGCATTCAACCAGGGAGACATTCTTGGTATCCTAGTGTGGTATTCTAGGATTTTGGGAGGCCTAAGACAACACTGTGTGAGGAAGAAGTGAGTGGATGAAAGACAGGGTGTTGTCTGTGCTGCTGTTTCATTACATTGCATTTAGACTTTTATCCAAAGCGACTTACAATAAGTGCATTCGACCAAGAAGATACAAACTTGAAGAAAACAGAATCATATAAGTACAGGTTTCCTCAACAGTCTTTTGAAAATGAGGTTTTATCAGTTCTCAAGTTCACTCCTGAGCCTGTTTCAGGATCAGTTTCACTTGGATTGTGGTTGTAGTAGGGCATTTAGTGATTGGATATTTACAGCACAGCATGTTATGAAAGGGATATTATAGATGCCCCAGTCAGATATTGGCCAACAAACCTTTTGATTTGTCTGGACAGCGAGTCTGAGTGAGTCTGAGTAGAGCTGGAATGATTCATTAATTAGATGTTGATATTGATCAATATAAGTTAAGGCTATAAAAAAAGCAAAAAAACACAGAATCAGCTTCTCAAATGTTAAAATGTAAAGGTTTATTTGTCTTTATTCGGATGTTAACAAAATATCTCTGGGCTTTGGACTGTTCTTCTAAACATTTAAGGATGTCAACTTGACTCACTGTGGTAATTTTTCAAATCAAAAGTTTAATTTGAGAACAATTATCTGTAGATAAATCCATAATGAAAACAAATGTTTGTGGCACAACTGCCATAACACATTTTAAACAGGACATCCTGTGCACAGTGACACATCAGATAGCATGGCAAAGCAAGCACATCCTATCATTTGACAAATATATCTGAACTCAAGGTCAACTTGCCGAGCTTAGCAAACTCCATCTGTTGCTGAGATGACGCTGGGAGATTTAGTTGAAAGCTTTTAAAAAGCTACTAAGTTTACCCGAGGTAATGATTTTTTACTCAAACTTCTGTTTCTAAGGTCAAGAATGAACTTTGATGAACTCTCAGTGCAGCACTCTTATTATTGTGTGAAACGGCCAGAGAGATGGTCAGCCTGTTGACAGATGGGTCTTGGACAGTCATATGCTCGTGTTTTACTTGATCTCATGATGCTGACTGCGTCATAGGTGTTTCTTTGTGGGGTTGTTTCCAGTTGCACTAGCTTTTTGGTTTTAAAAGTTTGCCAGAAATTATAAACACGCGGTTTCTTATCCTTTCCATCTGACTCAATGCTGTTTGCCTTCCCTCACCTGAAACCACCACAAAGCAACCTGTGGGACACACTGCTGGTTTATTCATGTGACCCTCAGACTCTAAACTGGATTCCATGAAGTCCTCAAGCCAATACAAATAAAAGAAGTGTATGTTTGTTTAGCCATGTCATAAGTTCGTAACCTTGCCCAAATCCCTGCGATCCCTAACAAGATAAGCAGATCCAAAAGTGGATGAATATGTTACTTATTGTCCTGTAATTCTTCCGGATAAAAGCAAGGGCAAATACGGTTGTTGCTAAAGTGTGATATGCTCTTAACCCTCGAAACACTCACTGCCCTACATATAAGAGATAAGGCCACGATCATGGCTGAAAAAGAGCCATGTGTGTTCAATAAACGCTTGAATAAATGCTTAGATATACTGTGTGGATGTTTTGCATTATAGGGAGAAATGGGACATACATTATGTACAGGTCAGTGGGTCCAGAGGGGAGGAGGAGGAGAGCCCTGAACACACACACACACACACACACACACACACACACACACACACACACACACACACACACACACACACACACACACACACACACACACACACACACACACACACACTGTGTCTCATAATGTCCTCAGATGAAGCATTAGAGGAGTGTGTGTTGTCAGGGACATGATCACTCACGGCCACTGAGCTGATTTGCAGTGTGTGTGTGTTCATCTGTGAATGTGTTGTGTATTCTCTTGTTTGTTGTATCTGGATCGATTTTCTCTATGTGTTTTTGTTTGACTGATCTTCTAGATTTGCACAAGTGCAAAGGTTTTGCTCTGTGTGCATGTGTACGTGCAACTACTGTAAATATGTGTGCATGTGTGTGTGTGTTTGCCAGTGCTGGAGGCAGGGTCCTGGCCTGTTTCTATCCAGGTGTGTGTTTTTGGCCTTGAGGGAGACGCAGCAGATGGTCCCTCTTTGCAGTTGAGTGTGTGTAGCTGTAACGGACTGGTTGTCAGAAACAGCCACCCCGGCCAAAAAACTGTAGCTAGCAGAACATCAGTTTGAGAGATACACTTCTGCTCTGCTGTTAAAGGCCTGGGTCAGGGCCCAGAGTAGTGGCGCAGGGAGATAAAAAGAGGTCGACCAAAGGGCTGCACAGTAAATCATACTTGAAATGAAATGTTAAGTATTGTAGTTAGCAATTTAAAGTGGCTACATTTTGAGGGAAAGATATTCAGACAAACTACAGTACTTGAAAGGAGATGTGAAGAATCTCTGCCATACTGTACAAGCATACTACTAGTTTTAAATGTCTACATCCGTGCAAAGCTTATTCATATTGTTTTGATATCTGAATGCCAATGTTGTATTGTGCAATCTTGGAAATTGGCCTTGACGTTTGTTAGCATCTAACTGAAGCTTTATTCGTGTGTCTGCTGACTATTTATGAAGCGGGTTAGCTCCCTGGCTCATCTTGTAAGGGGAGAGTGTGGATCAGATGGTGTGTTCATTCAATGGGTCATGTGTCCACTGACCTGGTGACATCACCGTCTCTAAGGATACACAAATGCCTGAATGAAGTACATTCCTTATCTGAAACAATAACAGTACCAGAAGTAACATCTAAGGGTGCACTTAATAATATTAATCTTTGAGTATTTGAACCCCAAATGTCTTCATTTCACACTGACGACAAAGTCTGACATTTTCTCCACTGTTGAAAATGCTGCAATGTCGTTCATGCGGACACATTTGTGCAAAGCACATGACGGGTAATTCAGGGTACCTGGGAAATTAGAGCTTCAGAACTTCTGAAGACTCTGAGGCATTTATCAGCAACGTGTGAGAGCCAGTGCTCATAAATTATGTTCATTTTACAACAAAATGTTACTCATTACACCTTTTTTAATTAATTTCAGAACAGTGTGAAAGGAGTTTCAACAGTTATGTTAATTACATGTTTTCTTTGACCTTGATTGAACTAAACCATTTTAATGTAAAGTTTCATAACAGTAAAAATGTAATTGACATAAAAAAGGGTTATTTCATTTCATGTAGTTCATACAGGAGGAAGTTATTATGTTCCTTTCTGAGTGTTATATCAGCTGAATGTAATCTTTTATCACCCAGTTTAGTATAGCTGCAGGACAGACTTTGATGTGATGCCCTGAGGTCATAAAGTGGTCTTCAGCAGAAGGTGAAACGGGTGAGCCCGTGTGATCATAAGGACTGAACCACATCAGCTGATGCTGCTGCCTGTAGCAGAGTCTGTGCATAGAGCCAACACTGTTTCTCTAGTTCGCAGACTGAGTTTATCAGCACATGTCCTCACTTAGTAGAACTCTTAAAGAGAAATGATTCTTTGGGTGGTCAATTCAAGTCAGACTTTGACGATCCTTTGACTTTTGTCTATGTTATTTAGGGGGAATCCCGCTACTTTTAATTTGAACGTTTTTTTTGAGAAACTAGTGCCTTTATTGTAGAGACAGAGTTGAAACGGGGAAACAGAGGGGATGACATGCGAAAAATGGTCCTGGTCCATATTCGAATCCAGGTCCTCCGTTACATCCCACTACATGGGCCCAATCCCGTTTTTGTTGGCTGCACCTGCAGTTTGACACATGTAATTCATGGTAGAATGTCTTGACAACTTTAATGGATGAAGTTTGAGTGGAGACGTTTGTGGTCTCTCTGAATTCCTGACTGGTGCTTTCATACTTTGGTTTGTATATGTTAACGCTGATGTTCTTCATAATGAGTAATATAGCATTGTAGAGTCTTAGTCTTTGTTGACTGGATCCTGAACTTCCTGACGGGCAGACCCCAGGCAGTGCGGGTGGGAAACATCACATCCTGCACCCTGATCCTCAACACCGGTGCCCCTCAAGGCTGCGTGCTCAGCCCTCTCCTCTACTCCCTGTTCACCCACGACTGCGTGGCCACACACAGCTCCAACACCATCGTGAAGTTTGCTGATGACACGACCGTCATCGGCCAGATCACAGACGATGACGAGACGGCGTACAGAGAGGAGGTCGAAAACCTGACATCTTGGTGCCAGGAGAACAACCTCCATCTCAACATCAGCAAAACAAAGGAGCTGATTGTGGACTACAGGAAGCAGCAGGGAGAGGGACACGCCCCCATCGCCATCAATGGGACTACGGTGGAGAGAGTCAAAAGCTTCAGGTTCCTTGGGGTCCACATCACTGAGGACCTGACATGGTCTCTTCACACCACCACCATCACCAAGAAAGCTCGACAGCGGCTCTTCTTCCTCCGCAGGTTGAGGAGGTTCAAAATGGATTCCAGGATACTCTGCAACTTCTACAGGTGCACGATAGAGAGTATCCTCACTGGCAGCATGACGGCCTGGTACGGTAGCTGCACCGACCTCGATCGTAAGGCTTTACAGAGGGTGGTGAAAACTGCACAGCACATCACCAGGACGGAGCTGCCATCCATGGAGGACCTTTACTCCCAGCGGCTCAGGAAGAAATCACTACGGATTATCAAAGACCCCCATCACCCCAGCCACAAACTGTTCTTTCTGTTGCCGTCTGGCAGACGTTACCGCAGCATCCTGGCAAGGACAAGAAGATTCGGAGACAGTTTCTTCCCGCAGGCAGTGAGACTGTTAAACAATTGAACTGTTGAAACAACATCAAACATTCAACTGCTACTCAGTAGTATGTATCTAATACCTAATATATATATATCATTCCAATAACTTGTATATAGACTCATACTGCACTATTCCACATCATAACTTTATTTCATTTTTATAACTATTATTATTTTTGTATTGCTCATTGTTATTATGTTATGTTATTATGTTGCATTGTTGGAGAAGCCTGTGACATAAGATTTTCAACTGCATAATTACTCTGTAGCTATGTCAGATTGACAATAAAGAACCTTGAACCTTGAACCTTGAACCTATGTTGTCTTCTGGAAAGGTCAGTTTCATATGATTTGATTCTGTACCTTTTCATCAGTACCATGGAATAAACTGGCATTTTGGCTGGTAACATTTTAACTTAACCTGCTCTTTAAATTATAAGTAAATGCAGTACAAAACAAGATGAAACCAGTCCCAAAAGTTGATTATTTTAAACCATAACCTGGTCAAAAGCTGTATTTCTTTGTACCTTAAGTGCTGTAGTACATCGGTGTTCCACTGATCACTAAGTCTTCTTCTCTGTCTCTTTTTCTTTCCAGGTTATCCCTTCATCCCCGGCCTTGTGGATTTACACGCTGCCTTTATCTAAAGGGAAGTCCTATTGATTCTGCTCTCCATAAAGCCCACAGATTACAATGGAAAGGCCTTGATCAAAGCTATGACACCACTGCATCGGAATTGTTCAAGTCAAGGACTAAAGTAGAAGAGTGAAGGGAGTTTTTATTTTCAGCTGTTACATTTCAGCTATTTTTGGGACATCCAATGCTTACAGAGTTTTCTGTAATTCTAAGCATGTCTTTTTAATTTGCTTTGATTTATTCATTTGAACCAGACGCTCTTCTGTCTCTACGGTATACACATCATATTCTGTAACCATGTACGGTAGCTCCCGTTCCGTCTCCAAGCTGGATGTTGTTGGTTCCAACGGTAACGGGTCGGTGTCTGGGAGCCCCGCGCGCTCCCCCCGCCTCCCTCGCTCCCCCCGCCTCGGACACCGGAGAAACAGCAGCAGCAGCTCCAGTGGACTCACGGGCTCCTGTAAGACCCTCTCCATGGAGAATATTCAGTCTCTCAATGCTGCCTACGCTACAGGGGGTCCGATGTACTTCGCTGACACACTTGATGATCCAATGGGCATCGGCAGCCTGGGCAGCGGGCTGAACCCCTCTGTGCCCAAAAACACCATGACGCTGGGCAGGGCGGGGGCTCGGGTGCCCTATGGGATCAGGGCGGCCGTCATGGGGAGCAGCCCTAATATAAACACTGGGGGAGGGGGAGGGATGATGCCCAATGATGCGATATCATTTGGGGGGGAAATGCAAAACCACCCCCCACAGGCGGCTACTGTGCCACACTCCATGAGACAGGTGAGCAGCGCAGGGTTTTTCTCTTCTATTGTTGCAACCTTGAAGCCAAAGCAAACTACATTTGTATTTGTTGTCACTTACTCTATTTCATAATTGGTTAATGTCTGTGTAATTCTTGTTTTCAAATCTTTATGCCTTAAATATTTGACATACTGTTAAAAGTATGATAGAATGAACAAACAAATTTGACAAAAACTAAAAATGAAAAGCTGTGGTTGGACACTTTGACAGAAAATCCCTTTTTCTGAAAATGACTCAGATGACAATAGAGTGTTTTCTAAGAAAAAAAAGTCAAGAAGGACAAAATTAAAAGAGTGACGAGAGTATGTCTCTATGCAATTTTAAGCATGCATTTTTTTTGTATTTGTTTAGTTTATCAATTTGAACCAGATACTCTCCACAATATGTTGTTTCAGTTGGTTTTTCTACAGCAGGTGTAAAAACATGAATCCTCAGTTAAAATCCATTGTTATCTTTAAAGAAATTTGCTTAAAAAGTAAATAAACAGATGAGCTAAAATGAAATATCCATAATCTGATAACCTGTGTAAATGAAATTGGTTTCTGGTGTGGAGAGTCTTTGTCTCACCTTTGAGATCATCGAATTATTCAAATTGCACACAAACATTTTTGAACATGAATTATCCTCATGTTTTACTTTGTTGTCTTACTGTTTAGGGTTTAATCTGTTTCTTAAGTCACATTTTGACTGCATAATAATGGCGCATTTCCACTACAGCGCGGAGCTCGCTTTAAGCGTGCCGAGCCGTGCGGGGCCCGTTTTTGGTTGCGTTTCCACTTAGCGTAGTACCGGCTAGCGGGTACTATTTCACAGTTTTTCTGGCCCCATAAAATCGAGGTTCTTTCCGGGCCAACAACCAGGCTGAGTCGGGCTGAGTATGCTAAACTAGAGAGAGAATCGCTGGCAACTACAACAAAATGAACATATTTGACCGTGATTTAATTGTAATACACGTTTCAAAATGATGCCGAAGTAACAACATACTGATACCGGTTAGTAAAAACCATGAATTAATGCTTTGACAAGTCTGCAGACAGACGGCAGGCGAAAAACCTTTTAAAATGCGTGTTTTCTAAATGGAGATCGGCTAAGCTAACGCAGTATATGCTCCGACCGTCCACACTCACAACAACGGCCTATACAGACATAAATAAACCAGCGACTGTACTCGCCATGACACAGACAGTCTGTAAAAGGTTGATGTTGTTTTTCTGGGGTTCTCATTGAAGATGACGTCACGGCTCCGCCTACACTGCGTTACTATAGATACTACCCCAGTTCCTAAACTGTAATGGAAATGCGCCATAAAGTGAGCCAGTCCTAACAAGGCCTAATGAGGCCTAGCCATACCGAGCGAGGCAGAGCGAGGCCGTGTAGTGGAAATGCGCCATAAGTTAGCTGTGTGGGTATTCATACAGTATGTTTAAA
Source organism: Trematomus bernacchii (assembly GCF_902827165.1). NCBI lineage: Eukaryota > Metazoa > Chordata > Actinopteri > Perciformes > Nototheniidae > Trematomus > Trematomus bernacchii. The sequence goes on along the minus strand of NW_022987641.1, from coordinate 669,934 downwards.
TAGACTAAGGTCTTCCCTCCCACTCTGTTAGTCATAACCTGAAGGATGTAGCTCCTTCCTCTCTCTCATATCTCCCTCCCCCTCTTATTTCTAATTATTTCTCTTACAAAACAAATCCTTTCTTAATCCCTCCTTAACTCTTACTTCCTGCACCAGCTACCAAAGTAGTGTCAGTTTAAAAATGCATCCTAGTTATTTTTAATACTTTGGTACACTGCTGTTTGAATGTCAAGATGAATTAAACATTGTTATGGGGAGCATCTTCCTATTAATAATGCAGTTAGGTGTGTACTGTGTGAAAGCATTGTGTATGCAAATGGTCAACCTGAAACAAAGGTGTGTCGTAAAATAGGTTATTGTTATCAATACAAAATATATTTGCATGAATGTTTGTATTTTTTGAGTTTGAGTCTTTTTGTTCATATTCATTTTCTTATATTCATTAGATCTTGCAGCACCAAAAGTAGGATATTGCTGTCCTAACATTTAACATATTTATTTGATTTACCAGGTGAGAGACGGTGCAATGTCAGACCTACAGTCGCAGTTAAGAGAAGTTCTGAGAGAGAACGAACTACTGCGCAGAGAAGTAAGGACACTCCAGACTCACACACTTTGATGAACCATTTTCATTTCCAATTTTTTTACGTTTGTTTACTGGTGTGTTGCTCTTGGAATTTAAAACAAAGTTTATAGCTATAATAACAACTAAAAGTCAGTGAATTGAATTAGTAATATAAGGAGGCAAATGTTTGATTTCTTTTAGCTGGAGGCAAAAGAGTCCAAGCTGAGCTCCTCTATGAACTCCATCAAGACGTTTTGGAGTCCAGAGCTGAAGAAAGAGAGGGCGCTGAGGAAGGACGAAGTCACCAAGATGGCCGTGTGGAAGGAGCAGTACAGGGTGGTGCAGGATGAGACGCAGGTAGGAAGGAGTCGTGTGTGTGTGTGTGTGTGTGTGTGTGTGTGTGTGTGTGTGTGTGTGTGTGTGTGTGTGTGTGTGTGTGTGTGTGTGTGTGTGTGTGTGTGTGTGTGTGTGTGTGTGTGTGTGTGTGTGTGTGTGTGTGTGTGTGTGTGTGTGTGTGTGTGTGTGTGTGTGTGTGTGTGTGTGTGTGTGTGTGTGTGTGTGTGTGTGTGTGTGTGTGTGTGTGTGCGTGCGTGCGTGCGTGCGTGCGTGCGTGCGTGCGTGCGTGTGTATGTAAACATTTTGTGTTTCTTTAGTACAAAACAGCAAAAGCGTGTTGCTCAGTGTGAAAACCAGTGAAAAAATGTACATGGATCAAAGATCAATATATCAAAAACAATATCGATGCAGGATTAGGTTATTTTTTTGAGTGGTGGATAGTAACAATGTACATTTAGTCAAGTACTGTGCCTAAGTACAGTTTTGAGGTATTTGCACTTTACCTGAGTATTCTTAGGTCGCATTGACACCTAATAGTCCGCTTCTCTGGTGCGCACCAGACGACAGTTTGTTACATTGTTTCATTTTTCAGAAGGTTCGGTTTGCGTTCACACGGGAAAAACTCAAACGGACTATAAACTTTAAACTAGGGCTGTCAGTCGATTAAAATATTTAATCGCGATTAATCGCATGATTGTCCATAGTTAATCGCGATTAATCGCAAATTAATCGCACATTTTTTATCTGTTCTAAATGTTCCTTAGAGGGATATTTTTCAAGTTTTTAATACTCTTATCAACATATGAGTGGATAAATATGCTTTATATGTTTGTTTATTATCATTTGAACAATGACAATTCTCATGAATATTAAACACAACAACCTCTGAACATTACAAATATTCGCCTCAATTCAACCTGGAACCTCTCTCATACAATAATACTGTGTGTGTGTGTGTGTGTGTGTGTGTGTGTGTGTGTGTGTGTGTGTGTGTGTTGGAGCTATGTGCCGCTCAAGGCATAATGCTCGAACGTGTGCTGCCTGGACGCTGCAATAATGTTGCGCGTACTATCCGTGCTGAGTGTGCTGACTTTTCGTACAATGTCCCACTGTCTGGCTACCTGCATAAAGTCAAGTGCTCGGCGTAGTTGTCGGCAAAATGTCATTGAAACAGCTCCTTATATCCGTTAGCGCAGCTAGCTAGCACCAGATGCTAACAACAACAACACGTAAGGTGTGCCTCGCTCGCGCGAGTCGCGCCACACATACACACTACCTCCCGGTCCTCCCGATGGCCAGTCCGGGCCTGCCGGTGAGCGTGGAAGTGTGGTCTGCCACAAGCGGGCGGCAGGAGCGGGGCTGTCAGCATCAGCTTGTAGATGGCATTTTAAACTCGATGCGCTCTGAAACTACGGGGCGGCCGAGGACAAAAAATACACATGCGTTAATCGCGTTAAAATAATTAGTGGCGTTAATTTTTTTTTGCGTTAACGCGTTATTAACGCCTTAACTTGACAGCCCTACTTTAAACACAAGTCATGTGCACGGAAATGCTGTTCAACAATTGGTCAGACTTTAAGGATGTTTAGTTCACATCGGAGGTCTCGGACTGCGTTCACACCGACCCAAATGAACCGCACCAAGCGGCTAAACGCACCAGGGTTCCATTCAAACGGACTAAACAAGGCTGGTGTGAATGCGACCTTAGTTTATGCTACTTTATACTTCAAACTATATTTATTTGACAGCTTTTGTTACTAGTTACTTTTGAGGTTTTCTTATTTATATACACTTACACAGATATTTTGAAGTTAACATATCCAGCAGCCGTATATATAAAGTTATTCAAATTAGCTCTAAATCTCTACATTTACCAGTTGTGATAAAAACACGTGAATTATCATAATAGTAACCAAGTAACTCAATATATACTGTATATATGATTATTTGATATTTAGCTTTGCATTTTTTTTAGCATTTCTTTGGTTTATCCATCTGTGATAAATCAGTTTTGTGGGTAATGGTAATTGATGAAGTGGCACAAATGGGAGCATGTCCCCCTCTCTGGATTGTTCTGGTGGATGTGTGTGGCTGCTGTGAGACGGCCTTGGAGCCGGTAAACGGGTGAAGCAAGGCGGCTGCTCAGGGACTCCCAGCTGTCTGTTGGTGCAGGAGCCATCTGGAGGAGCGGAGACACAGACTCGTCTGGCACGCGTCCGCGCTGTTACACAAGACATCATGCACTCACACAATCGCTGCCTCACGGTGACTCAACTCACACGCTCCTATCTCCAAACCAGTGGAGAAAGTGCTGGCTACATTTCGGTCACAACAGATGCTCTTATCTCTGCTGCGTGCATTTTTGTGCCTTTGATGTTTCTCCCAAGACTCCTACGACATGTTTAACGTTGAGTTTGTGGGAAAGCACTTAAGGTTGAGGAATTACATCACAAGTTATTAAATCACTCTCTAGGAAGATTTACAGCTAGTTTGGTGCGTGTGTTTGCATGGGCAGTATGCCTGTTTGTGTGCATCCATAAATCTGTTGAGTGTGTGCACACTTATTCAAAGTGATTCTGTGTGAGAGAACAAAGGAACAGATGATGATGTATTTGGCCTCCTGCCACACTAGAGGAATATTCAGTTGCCTTTACACACACTCCTCTTACAATGTGTGTTGAGACGTGAGAATCTTTCCTGCTCTGATCTCTAATGTTGGCAAATATTCCCTTCATCTTAATCTCTTTCACTTCCATTCCCTTTCTTTTCCCAAAACATCACACCCTTTCTAACCCAAGGCTTCCTTTTCATTTCCTGCTCTCTTTATCCCTTCACTTTGCTTCTCTTCAATCTTTTTACCTGTTTGTCGCTGGCTGCTCTCTGTCCCCTCGCATTTTTTCTCTCCTCTTACTCATTCCTATGCTCTTTTTCTATTTCTGTCATCACACAGTGAGTCAGCTCTCACTTTTTTTACTCCCCCCTCAGTCCCTCCTCCCTCAGTCTTCGCCATCATCTCTGGGTTGGAAATCGAATAAAGTTACCTCCCAGTAATTTTGACACACACACACACACACACACACACACACACACACACACACACACACACACACACACACACACACACACACACACACACACACACACACACACACACACACACACACACACACACACACACATGCTTGGTCACGCCCCTGCTGAGGAATGCACATATCATCTTCTCCACCCTTCGTCTTTCCTCTCTTTTCTCCTCCATGCTTTTTCCTCCACTCTTTCTCACTCTTTCGCCTCCTCCTTCACGCTCTTCACAGTATCTTCTCCTCTCTTCCTCCCACCTCACTCTTTATCTCGTCCTCTCTTTCTGTCTGCCCTCCCTCATCATAACTCCTTTCCTTTCATATTGTTACAACCCTAGATTTAAAACCAGCATAACAGACATTCCTTATCTCATGTCGGTACTTGAAGATCCAATAAATAATGCTACAATAATCTTCAACACTATTATATTAAATATGAATGTCTTGTTGTCTATTGTATTATGATTATGATATGCTTTATTGTCTTTTAGGGAAATTAGCTCTGGACTCTGTCCTGCGACTCCACAGAAGTAAAAAAATCATGCATACTACTTAGTACACGATTAAAGACATTAACTTATTAACACACATACACAGGTTGCACATACAGACAGACAAACCTACTGACAATGGTGACCTTTTGCACAACCCTCATGGCCAACATCTACATCTGTACATTACATTTGAGTGCTGAGAAGCTTAATGGACATAGGCAGGAATGAGTGTATATTTAAAACAAATATAAATTAAACTTAATAATGTATAATTATTTCGAAACACTCGCTGTTCCCAGCACCAAAAAAGTCGGTTTAAGTATTTTTTGTGTCGTATATAGTTTTACTTTATTGTAGTTTTTAAGCCTGTCTGCGTTTAAGGCAGGGAGAATGTCTAATACAAAAATAACTATGTGACGTTAAATGTAATTCGGCATGTTATATTCTGGTTATTGTGTCTTACTAAAATATACCAAATTAACGAGGGAGTGGCTCTACTGTTGTAGCGCTGCTGCACAGCTGTTCGGGAGAAAGTTTGTCTTACATAACTACTTTCTCTCTGCAGATAAGTGAGTGTGAGGGTGGGGATTTTAATTTTGTCAGTCAGATTAGATGGCAGTCTCTGTTTGTTGTCCCACTGAGCTTTAAATTCCCGTCCTCTCCCTCCATACTGCCAGTTGCTTTCTCGTGTCTCCCTTCCCACATCCACTCATTTCCTCTCCCGCAGCATCTCCTCACTGTCACCACACTCTGCATCTTGTCTCTGGTCCTCTCTCTCTCAACATTTCACTCCCACTCTCAGATTCTCTCTCTCACGGGCCCCTGTCCTTCTTCATCATCTCCTCGCTCTCCATCTGGGCCTGGGGAGCCGTTTTGCCACAGAACTAAATGCTGTATAACAGACACACCGTGTTCTGAAACTGTAAATCTACTGACCTGAACACAGATGCTCTATTAGGGCTAGTCAGTGTTGTCTGTCTCCTTTGTCACTTTTAGTGCACATGCTTGCTCTGGTCTCTGTTGTGTGTGTGTGTGTGTGTGTGTGTGTGTGTGTGTGTGTGTGTGTGTGTGTGTGTGTGTGTGTGTGTGTGTGTGTGTGTGTGTGTGTGTGTGTGTGTGTGTGTGTGTGTGTGTGTGTGTGTGTGTGTGTGTGTGTGTGTGTGTGTGTGTGTGTGTGTGTGTGTGTGTGTGTGTGTGTGTGTGTGTGTGTGTGTGTGTGTGAGCGTGTCCACCCAGTTTGTTCCTTCCCTTTGAACACAGCAGGTAATTACAGTGTTTCATGCTGAAAGAAGAAAAATGAAGGAATGTGTGGAATGCTAAAGGGAAAAGTGACTTTATCTTTTCTTTTTGTTCATTTTTTCTCTATTTGCTCTCTATTTCAAACTAAAACACACACCTTTTGTCTCTCTGACCCTCTGCACTCCTAACAGTGGTCAGTTTGCCCTTAATAGACACACACACTCAAGCAGAGAGCAAGCAGCCGTTAGCATTCATGACTGTAACCATGACATCCAGGGATCAAATCGGCATAACCTTTTCCATTCTGTTACTTAAAGGGGACCTATTATGCAAAATGCACTTTTTGATGTCTTTTATACATAAATATGTGTCCCCGGTGTGTCAGGGAACTCACAAAGTGTCAGAAAACAAAACCCTCTCTCTTTTCCTCCGTACCCACATCTCTAAAAAAAAAAAAAGGGGGGTGCTAACAAGCAGATCAAGAATTTTAGCTCCTATTACGTCATTAGCGACATCCGGCCGACGTGACACGTCCCAACCATGGATGTATAATAAGAACTGGATACAGCGTGGGAGGCGGGGCCTCGTTCATTCCTATGAGAGTTGCTCATTGGCGCATGAATACAAAATGGCCCAACTTTTGAGAGAGCGAAACATCACGAAAGTATTCATATAATCATATAATCCGTCCTTATTGTGCATCCATGGGTAAAGGTAAAACTCATGTAGTACTGAACATGTCACATGAACGTGCCGGGCGGCGCGGTCCCGTGGGTTAGATCCGCGTTCATAATGCCTAGGAAAATAATATGGTCCCAACCAAGCCCCCAGGAAGTGCGCCGGACTCTGAGGAAAATATTCGTTGTGGCCAAACGGCGGTACTACACTTCCGTATCAGTGGCTGGGCCCGGAAAGACTTTTTCCCATTGACTAACATTGGGAAAGAGACATCTGTAAATCGTTGGATAATTTTTTTTAAACTAAATAAACTACCCAGTATGAACATTTGTATAGCCCTTATTAAAAACATTCGGTCCTCAAGTTGTAAAATGTGCTAATAACGTTATTCTGAGAGTTATTTTCCTCGGCATTATGAACGCGCATCTAACCCACGGGACCGCGCCGCCCGGCATGTTCATGTGACGTGTTCAGTACTACATGAGTTTTACCTTTACCCATGGATGCCCAATAAGGACAGATTATATGATTATATGAATACTTTCGTGACGTTTCGCTCACTCAAATGTTGGGCCATTTTGTCTTCATGCGCCAATGAGCAACTCTCATAGGAATGAACGAGGCCCCGCCTCCCACGCTGTATCCAGTTCTTATTATACATCCATGGTCCCAACCAAGCGGCAAATTCTGGGGCAGAGCCGGGAGGCCAATAAGGAAGTGCCACAAACTGCAGTTCAACTATTGGCCGATAGGCGATGACTGCAGAAAGGATGAATTTCCATAGACCCCCATGTTAAAATGCCCAACTTTACAGCAGAAATAAACATGTTTCTACCCCTGGATGCAATACAAATTATTCGGGATATAGTTAGATTCCACCTTAATGATTAATAATTGTTGAGTGAATTGTTTTATAAAGCGACCCTTTTATTTATATTAGGTCTTAGTGTTTTTGCATAAATTAGGGCGTGGTCACTTTGATGGACAGGTACCAGCAACTTATCCACTCTCCTAGGCTACAACGTTAGCTAGTTGTAGTTACTGTACTTGACCCTTTAGCCGTGTTCGTGGTGATTGTGCCTTTTAGGGAATGTTGTTACAAATACCAGACAATTACAATGTCGTGCTGTGCAGTTGAATGTACTAACAGAACTTCCTGGCATCCCGGCGGCCGGAGCTAGCCCCCTGCGGCTCCGTTAGCGTCCCGGTGGCGGAGTCCGGCGTTATAACTGAAGATCAAGGAATGCAGCGAAACGCGGACTTGGTTCGCCTGCAGCCCGCTGTAGTATTAGCTAAATAAATTATGTTAAACAAGGCTTATTAAGCTGAACATCGCCACAATTGTTCTGCTATGTATCGGTACTTATTTCATTTTATTAACGTGTGAATGACAAGCATTAAGAATAACAAAAAATAGCTAATTCTCTTGCAGATTGTCTCGTTTGATTATGAATGTAACGTTTATATAGTGGAACTACACTGTTTTATCAAAACCAAAGTGCCACGCAGTAACTTGGTATGCATGTATTTCATGTTAGCTTAGCTTCTTAGCTTGAGCTAGCTCTGTTACTTCCAGCTCGGTGGCAGCAGGTCCCGCCTCGGCTCCGCCTCTTTGCCCTTATTTGGATCAGGCTGGAGCAGGCGGGAGTTAGACTCTGACGTCACTGTCGAGACGTTAGTGGCTGACTCCGCCTACTAAGGGCTTCTCGGCAACTCTGCAGAATCCTATGGGTGACGTCACGGACACTACGTCCATTTATATATACAGTCTATGGTCCCAACCTATCATCTCCGGCACACGTGACACATCCCAACCCAAGAAATGAGATGTCCTTCAACATGGCGCGCTGAAATTCATTTCCGGGTCACTACCGGAGGACCGAGGATTCGAGGAGGGGAAATCCCAGAAATGAGATTAGAGTAAAGTTGTTATATATATAATACATATAATGGCACTGTTCTAGCGGTAAACACTTAAAGGTAGGGTAGGTAAGTTTGAGAAACCGGCTCGAGATCGCTAGAATTTGAAAATACACAACCGGAGAAAATCTGCCACTTCCTTATAGAGCCCCTCCTCCAACACACAGGAACGCGCACATGACCAATGAGGGCATGAGATAAGTTTGTGCACAGATGGAAGGCTGACAGGCAGGTAGGCCATCCAGTTATTTTAGCCGGGCCGGCTAAAATGATTGGTCGTACTTTTTACAGTATTACGGCTTCCACAGATGACATTTTTTTATGGATTTTTTGTCAAAGCACTTAAGATATTCATTGCTATCGGGATGTTAAGAGCATTCCATGGAATATAACAAAAATTGTATCTCGAGCCGGTTTCTCAAACTTACCTACCTTACCTTTAAGAAAGAACATGTCAAGCTATGTACTGTATCAGAAACAATGCGCGGCGTGTTTTGGGAGTAATATGCTCTGTGTTTACATTAGCAAGCATGCTAACACTCAGAGCTAACCATGGAGCTGTAGGCTACTGGAGAAAATATGTGTAACGTAATGTCCTTGTGGTAAACCCTGCGAGAGAGAAAGGTTTGAGCTCCATACTGTTTCAGAAATAAAGCTTGAAGTGGTTGGGAACATAATATGGCATTTAATCACGGCAGCGTTTAGCTGAGTTTCTCCCGGTAGAAAACTCTCTTAGCAGGGGAATGCTGCGTGACGCTACAAAGGGGCGTGGCTAGCAGCAGCCGTTCCATTTAAAGCTGAATCAGCCTGTTTGGAACAGGGCTGCAACCTGCAATAGAGGGGTATGAGCAGTATGAGTGTGAGGCTGACCGTTGAGCGGCCCGACCAAGCAAGGAGGCAGAGGCGTAGAGTTCAAATACAACCCGGTGTGGGCATTTATTATTCATGGACACATGATTCACAGCCTCAATATTGCTGTCCACGTGAACACAGTCAGCAGCCACAAGGATCTCACACACACTACCTGTCCACTGACAGGGAAAACAGAGCCTAAATACACACACACTAATCAGGCCAATAAGACACAGGTGGGGGGGGAGGAGACAACACAGGGCATCAGGTGAACACAATCACCAGCCACAGACAAAACGGGAGGGGGAACACTTTCAAACTAAACCACATGTGCAATATTACAAGGCCCGAAGCCGTCAGTCCACAGTGACGAAGTTACCTTCGTCACAATGAGGCATGGCTACAATGGGTGATCTGTTTGGTATTTTAAGCAAAAAACTTCACAGACATGTTTTGTATAGGTATGGCCCTACAATATATTTTTCAAATATAGCATAATAGGTCCACTTTAACCTGTTAACCCAGCAGGTTTTTTTTTTCATGAAACTATGTCTCAGGGCTTCTTAACATTTAAAAACCTATTAATGTGTAGGCCTGTCGCGATCAGCAATTAATTGACTTATCGTACGATAAATAAAAATGAACTCGATAACTTTTCTGAGCTCGATAAATTGCCGGTTACATGTGTATATTTACAGATTGTTGCAAAAACTAAGAAGCTTATAAAAATCAGGTTTAAAACTAAAAGAGCTTTACAAAAAAGTAACACAATTAAAGATGTTTGGAGTTTTATTTTAGTTCTTAATTTACATTTTTTGTCTAAGAGATGCTGATTTGAAACCGTTGTTACATACAGTTACGGCATTTCCTGTTTCTGCCAGAGAGAGGGGAGTTTGTCCCAAAGCTTGCCGCTGTATTTACTCCCTCCATCTGACAGGAGGGAGCCTCGTTGAGCTGCGAGTGTCACTCCACAGAGTTCACTACGTCACGGAGGGGGAGTGTGTAGGGGTAGGGTGTAGGGGGCAGTTTGGGATTGGGCCCCTGAGTCCGTAAAAGGATCCGGATTTGCCATCTCTACTGTATACGGAGACGATAGGTTGGGACGTGTCACGTGTGCCGGAGACAGTAGGTTGGGACGTGTCACGTCGGCCGGATGTCGCCAATGACGTAATAGGAGCGAAAATTCTGGATCTGCTTGTTAGCACCCTTCTTTTTTTTTTTAGAGATGTGGGTACGGAGGAAAAGAGAGAGGGTTTTGTTTTCTGACACTTTGTGAGTTCCCTGAGACACCGAGGACACATATTTATGTATAAAAGACATAAAAAAGTGCATTTTGCATGATAGGTCCCCTTTAAGTTACTTTACAGATCTGGATTAATGATGTGAAATATAATCAACTCTTAAATCAGACTTTAGTTCCACCTGGAGTAAATTCACAAGCTACCCTGCAGTATACAAAGTCATTAAAACTAGCTGCACCTTTACCAGCTTTGATAACACTTTAATGATCAATCATTATAAAACATATCAGATATATTATTCTGAAATGGACCAATCTGCACAACGACTACTTTTACTTTTGGTACTCTAAGTATATTTTGATGATAATACTTTTGTACTTTTACTTGAGTTACATTTTGATTGCAGGACTTTTACAGTACTTCCTACACTCGGGTACTTCTACTTTTACAAGATCTGAGTACTTCTCTCACCCCTGCATGAAGATTTAATGTGAGATGCTTAATGAGCACTTTAATTCTTGCAATTTCCAAACATTAAAGGGAAACTCTTAATTTAAAGTGGACCTATCATGCTATATTTAAATGATATATTGTAGGGCCATACCTATATAAGGTATATTTATACGTTTCTGTTTTCAAAATACCAAACAGATCATGCATTTTAGCCATGCCTCATTTCGCTCTATTTGCTGTTCTCCAGCCCTGTTTTTGCAGGGGGCTGATTCTGTGAGCTGCAGCTGACCACGCCCCCCTGCAGGAGAGGGGAGCCGCTCTGATCAAGTCAGAAGAGGGGGAGAAAAATAGATCTCCGTCCTCCGTGTTTTATTATAGCCTATTATTATATAGAGTCGTTATTCATTTGTTTTAAAGCTCAATAAATAACAAAGAAAGACCTTTGACCGGCACTTTTCTAATTTTGTCCGGAAGATTTCAACTTTAACGGACATCTTGACCGGCGAAAGAAAACCTAACTGAAACTCTGCCGCACGGTCCCCTCGTTCCTTGGAAGAGGCGGAGAGGTGGGTGTTTGTCATCTGCTGGTGGACTAACCGGAGATAATTACAGTGCTTGCCTCGACGGGGAGGGATTGCATTGAATTAAAGCAGCGGGAGCAAACGCTTGCCTCGGGGAGGGAGAAAAAAAGCCACAGCGGAGAATAAACAGAAGGGTAACCATGGTAACCATGCGCGGGAAGTCTTCTTCGCTGCTTTTGTGGCAGACTACAGCGCCACTTACAGGCCTGGCATATGTACTACAGCGTCTCCAGTGCTTTCGAGCGGCAATGGCCGGCCGTGGCCCAACCCCACATTCCCCTGATAGGTGGAGAGTTGGCCCAATAGCCGTAGCGCCAGTTTTTATCAGATCCGTTGCAGCCCCTTTTTTAGAGATTTGGGTATGGAGGAAAATAGAGAGGGTTGTGTTTTCTGACACTTGGTGAGTTCCCTGGAACACCGGGGACACATATTCATGTATAAAAGACGTACAAAAGTGCATTTTGCATGATAGGTCCCCTTTAAGTAGATTTTGACCAGTGCTCTCTCGCTCTCTGTTCTCCACGGTGTGTCCCAGCTCTGAATCATACCAGCTGAACAGTAAGCACTCTGTCCATTCCTCTGGAGCTGCTCCATGCCATCTATCATGTACTGTACTCCAGGCCAGCCGCTTGACGTCAGAGCCAGCATGTGTGCAACGGTGGGATTGTGTGAGAGAGAGAGAGAGGGGGGAGATGGTGCATATGCTTGCAGTGACTAGGTTTAGTCAGCAGTTATACATGTTTAAGGGGTGTTTGAGTATGTACATGAGTGTGGTTGTTTATGTACATTTATAAAGCATGTGTCTCAATGCGTTCATTTGGACATATATCCATTTTTTTTTATTGTTGGTGAAAAAAAAAGAGAAGGGAGGAATCTTTCGTGTTTTGTTAGCATGCTTACATGTGTGCAGCAGCACCATTTGGCTTTTTATATAAGTATAAATGTGTGTGTGTGTGCCTCTAGGCTCACATTGTAACACTGCCTGCTTGTTTGTAATTATGTATTTGTATCTGCGTCTGTATAGGCCCAAGCAGTACAGTATGTGCATATGGAGACTGAGTTGCATGCACATTTCAGTGTATTTCTATTGGACTATTCTATACTGCATCTACAATTACATTTTCTTATCAAGCATTCGTTTTAGTTTGCTTGCGACAAATAAAGAACATTATATTTTATTGCATTATCTTTTACTTATTTTCCACAAATATTGACATCCAAAAATACTGGCAGTGGCAACAGTTAAATAAGACAGGCTCAAATGAGTCAGTGATTCATGTATTATATATACAATTCCACTTACTGAACACACCAACACAAGTACTAAAAATAAAGAACACATCAAGTGACAAGACGAGGGAGCAAATCAAAATGACAGTAAAAGAAAATATAAACAAATTAAATTAAATACATACATAAACAGACAAAATTAAAAGCACTGGCTGTGTACTTTGGACCTGTTTTATGGAAATGGCAGCGCTGTGATGTCAGAGGTTGTGTGTGTGTTGGAGGAAGTTTTCTTTCCCTTCAATTATTGAACCTGATGCTGGTTGCTGGCCGTGTTCTCAGGGTGTGTGCAGTTCAGCTGGCAGAGGTGTTCACGGACATCTTCAACAGGTCCCTGCTGCAGTCTGTAGTCCCCACATGTTTAAAACACTCCACCATCGTTCCTGTCCCCAAAAAAACAATAATCACCTGCCCCAATGACTACCGCCCAGTAGAACTCACCTCCATCATTATGAAGTGCTTTGAGCGGCTAGTCAAAACCTTCATCACCTCCTCCCTCCCTGACTCTCTAGGCCCCCTGCAGTTTGCCTACAGAGCAAACAGGTCCACAGACGACGCCATAGCCCACACCATCCACACTGCCCTCTCACACCTGGACCCGAAGAACAGGAACACATATGTGAGAATGCTGTTCATTGATTACAGTTCAGTATTCAACACCATTGTGCCCTCCAAGCTGGCCATCAAGCTCAGAGAGCTCTGCCTCAACAGCGCCCTCTGTGACTGGATCCTGAACTTCCTGACGGGCAGACCCCAGGCAGTGCGGGTGGGAAACATCACATCCTCCACCCTGATCCTCAACACCGGAGCCCCTCAAGGCTGCGTGCTCAGCCCTCTCCTCTACTCCCTGTTCACTCACGACTGCGTGGCCACACACAGCTCCAACACCATCGTGAAGTTTGCTGACGACACGACCGTCATCAGCCAGATCACAGACGGCGACGAGACGGCGTACAGAGAGGAGGTCGGAAAACTGATATCTTGGTGCCAGGATAACAACCTCCATCTCAACGTCAGCAAAACAAAGGAGCTGATTGTGGATTACAGGAAGCAGCAGGGAGAGGGACACGCCCCCATCGCCATCAATGGGACTACAGTGGAGAGAGTCAGCAGCTTCAGGTTCCTTGGGGTCCACATCACTGAGGACCTGACATGGACTCTTCACACCACCACCATCACCAAGAAAGCTCGACAGCGGCTCTTCTTCCTCCGCAGGCTGAGGAGGTTCAAAATGGATTCCAGGATACTCTGCAACTTCTACAGGTGCACCATAGAGAGTATCCTGACCTTCTACAGGTGCACCATAGAGAGCATCCTGACCTTCTACAGGTGCACCATAGAGAGTATCCTGACCTTCTACAGGTGCACCATAGAGAGCATCCTGACCTTCTACAGGTGCACCATAGAGAGTATCCTGACTGGCTGGCATCACACGGCCTGGTACGCAGCTGCACCGCCCTCAATCGTAAGGCTTTACAGAGGGTGGTGAAAACTGCACAGAACATCACCAGGACGGAGCTGCCATCCATGGAGGGACCTTTACTCCCCAGCAGCTCAGGAAGAAATCCCTAACGGATTATCAAAGACCCCATCACCACAAGCCACAAACTGTTCTGTCCTGTTGCCGTCTGGCAGACGTACACGCAGCATCCTGGCAAAAAACAAAAAGATTCGGAGACAGTTTCTTCCCGCAGGCAGTGAGACTGTTAAACAATTGAACTTCTGAAACAATTTCATAACATTCATCTGCTACTTAGTAATATCATTCCAATAACTTTTATATACAGTAGACTCGTACTGCACTATTCCACTTTTTTTCTCTCTCACTTTATTTTAGAACTATTTTTCTTTCTGTATTACTTTTACTATCTGTATTATTATGTTACATTGTTGGAGAAGCCTGTGACCTAAGATTTTTCAACCGACATAATTACTCTGTAGCTATGTTAGTTTGACAATAAAGAACCTTAAAACCTTGAACCCTTGAAATAAAAGGTGTGTGTGTGTGTGTGTCGTCCTCTCTAGAGGGAGGAAATCTGTCTCTATGATAATTCATTCCCTTTTCAGTATTCTCAGTGTGATTTGATTTATATTAGTCAGCCTCAGTTACATCATATTATTGGAATTGCTGGATGACAGTTTGTTCATAGCCATAGCCAAATTGTTCGGTTGTATCTACAGCCCAGAAGTTGTGTTTAATTTCTGCTGAGACCACTGGGCAAAATGTCTGATGCTTTGCCAGCTCTTTTTCACAAGTGGGTGTGTGTGTGTGTGTGTGTGTGTGTGTGTGTGTGTGTGTGTGTGTGTGTGTGTGTGTGTGTGTGTGTGTGTGTGGTGTGTGTGTGTGTGTGTGTGTGTGTGTGTGTGTGTGTGTGTGTGTGTGTGTGTGTGTGTGTGTGTGTGTGTGTGTTGTTGTGTTGTTTGTGTGTGTGAGAGAGTAATGACGTTAACCCATACAAGCAGGTTTCTGTTACACCTGGGCCACATTTAACCTCAGGTGAAGAGGTACAGTAAGAGACAGAAAAGGAGACACTGCCTTCTTCTCTTCTTCTTCCTTTTGTGTCTTCCTTTTGTCTGTCTTTAGTCAAAGCCACACATTTACAGACAGAGAGAAGAGGAAAGGAAGTGCACGATGAGTGAATTTGTTCCATTCTGTGAACACTGCAGTAACTCAGGCCTTTGGGTTAAAGCGTAAACAGATGGTGACACCAGAACTCTTGGAATTCCAAGTGCTAAAACCATCTGAAATAAATTAGATTACCACAACCAATGACATTCATTCACTTGTTTTATTAAGAGCACACTAAATAAATCATTTTGATTTAAAGACAGGAGGATGCACTATATTAAAATACACTTTGTGTGTAAAACATTTAATGTTAAATGATATTACACCTGGATTTTAAGGGAGCATCCCTCATTTCTAATTCCATTACTCCAAGCTGGCATTGAGTCCTCATTGGTTCAGATTAGCCAGTCCAAAAGAAAGGGTTGGTACTCTGTAAGATTTCCATTTACTGTACAGAACTCTTTTGAGTTAATGTGTCAGCTGGCTGCAAAAAATGCTTTCCTGGAAATCTTTACACCAGCATAGACCTGAAAGAAAAAGGAAAGGAGAGGCATGGATCAGGAAGATGGATCGAAAAGTAAAGATGTGTTAAATGTAGAGAGGAAGAAAGAGGAAATGACCAAAGTGGATGAGAAGGATAGATCAAATTGGAGAGCT
This sequence comes from Trematomus bernacchii, assembly GCF_902827165.1. Classification (NCBI taxonomy): domain Eukaryota; kingdom Metazoa; phylum Chordata; class Actinopteri; order Perciformes; family Nototheniidae; genus Trematomus; species Trematomus bernacchii. The sequence goes on along the minus strand of NW_022987641.1, from coordinate 653,985 downwards.
GGGGACAAGCGCCAGGAGGAGGGAGGAGCGGAGGAGAGATAAATGGATGGCAAGGGCGGATCCAGCTGAAAGCAGCAGATGAACTGGAGACTGATGGGTGCTGATGTGACAGAAGAGAAATGAGGGAAGAAAAGGAGAGTGGATGTAAGATGGATGATGTCAGGACTGAAGAAAGAGGGACAATTATAGAAGAATGAAAGGAAGGAAAATATCTGCATCATTGTATGGATTGTCCTGTTATTTGTTGTCAAATCTTTTAAAGGTCCCATGACATGGCCATTTCTACTGATCATAATTCCATTGTTGAGGTCTACTAGAATAGATTTACATTGTGCAATGTTCACATTGGTTTCTCATACAGCATTTCTGTATAGTATGTGTATTCACTCTCTGTCCTAAACGGCTTGTTGGAGCTCCTGCCCCCCCCTCCCTGTGAGCCCAGTGTGCTCTGATTGGTCAGCTCGCCCACTGGCTCGCTGCTGCGAGGAGCTGACAGTGTGAGCTGGGTTACTGGTGTCATTTCCTGCTTGCTGCGAGATAGCGAGACATCGCAAATGGACGCGGGAAGAGGGGGGGGGTGCTGAGGGGGCTGCAGCAGCCCCATCTGCGAGGCTCCACTAGCACCCGCATCCCCCTCTTGCACCCCCAAACGCGGCGCACCTACAGTGTAAGCACGCCACAGTTTCGCCACTGTGAGGCTCCACTAGCACCCCCCCCCCCCCAGCGCGTCACAGTTTCGCCGCTGAGAGAGTGTGTGTGTGTGAGGAGCTCCACGGATTGGTCCATTTTGGATGTCACGAGGTTCCCGGAAGAAACAAATGGAAAAAGATAAATCTCCAACGAGGCGTTCTGGGGCAGCATAGACAGGTCTTTTCTGTGTTAGAGTTTTACTCTTACTTTTGAAAAACCTTCATAACACACAAGGGGACGGGTAATAACCGGACAAGCATGACATGGGACCTTTAACATTTAATCTGGATTTTATGGAACTGACAAGATGACTGTGGGTGTTTCTTGTTTAAATGTGGACGTTAATCTCTTGGATGGGTGATACGGATGAGGCAGTGGAAGGGGAGGGGAAGGATTTATGGAACTAGAGTAAAAGAGAAAAATCTCTGACACACACACACACACACACACAACACCACACAACACACGCTCACACATACGCTCACAAGGATTGTGCAAACATTTCTGTGCATTCCTCAGGAGTCACGCTTCTCTCCTGCAGATCTAAAGCCCTGCAATCTCTGATGTCTCTCAGCCAGCTGTGGGAGAGAAACTCCCTCTGGAGGGAACACAGGGATGTTAGCCTTTGCAGACCATTTACATGCACTAAAACCTATGTTACACACTACAGGAAAGAGAAAACCCCCAAAAGCATAACAGGGCCTCTTTAAAGCACATATTCATCTGATATGTAAAATGTTTAACTGTCACCGATCCGATCTGTTTTTACTTTACTGTAATAAAAATAACCGAGGAAGAGCCTTTCTCTTTAAATCCTGGCTGTTGTTCAGTCACCAGCGGAGGGACTGAAGCTGGATCCGAGTGTGAAAGGCTTTCACTGTGAGAATGTGATGCAGGAGAAGACAGCATGCAAGCTCAGCAAAACCTCTTTCAGCCTGTCTTTGACTCATGATTAAACGTTCTTTAAAATACAGTGACCATCATCTCCATGCCCACCTCCTCATCCTCCATCTGTTGTTGGCATCTTTTTTACATCCTCTGCTCATCATCCTATGACTCATTATTCCCCTTGTGTGTGTGCTTATATCCGCATACTGTACATGTCCTCCGCATTTAGAGTTAGTTCCTAAGTAAAGGATTGAACCCTCAGAAAATGGCATCCATTTTCTACGCTTTTTTATGTGTTTGTGTGTTGTTTTGTGTGTGTGTGTGTTTTCCTCACATGCTCCTCAGTAACAGATGGCCCTCCAAACCTGTGTACTTAGTCCGGATGGAGAGTACAGTGAGTGGGAGAAGGGAGAGATGGAGGGATGGAGGGAATAAGGTAAACACAGGGAATGATAGCAGGGGGTGGGGGGGTAAACGGCAGATGGACAGAGGGAGGGAGAGCGATGAGTGGATTAGGAAAATAAAGATAGTTCACTGAGAAATAGAGGAGGGGGAGAAGAAGAAAATAAAGGAGCCTTCTATTTGTGTGAAAATAGTGAAATAATGGGGCTCTGTTTTCTGCTGTTCGTTCGCAGTGGAAAGAAATGGAGAGGTGTGTGTGTGTGTGTGTGTGTGTGGTGTGTGTGTGTGTGTGTGTGTGTGTGTGTGTGTGTGTGTGTGTGTGTGTGTGTGTGTGTGTGTGTGGGTGTGTGTGTGGTGTGTGTGTGTGTGTGTGTGTGTGTGTGTGTGTAGGGGCCTGCCTGCGTGTGTAGGCCTGTGTGTGTAGGCCTGTGTGTGTAGGGGCCTGCCTGCGTGTGTAGGCCTGTGTGTGTAGGCCTGTGTGTGTCGGGGCCTGTCTGTGTGTGTAGACCTGTGTGTGTAGGCCTGTGTGTGTAGGGGCCTGTCTGCGTGTGTAGGCCTGTGTGTGTAGGCCTGTGTGTGTAGGGGCCTGTCTGCGTGTGTAGACCTGTGTGTGTAGGCCTGTGTGTGTAGGGGCCTGTCTGTGTGTGTAGACCTGTGTGTGTAGGCCTGTGGGTGTAGACCTGTGTGTTTAGGCCTGTGTGTGTAGGCCCCTGTGTGTGTAGGCCCCTGTGTGTGTAGGCCTGTGTGTGTAGGCTTGTGTGTGTAGACCTGTGTGTGTAGACCTGTGTGTGTAGACCTGTGTGTGTAGACCTGTGTGTGTAGACCTGTGTGTGTAGACCTGTGTGTGTAGACCTGTGTGTGTAGGCCTGTGTGTGTAGACCTGTGTGTGTAGACCTGTGTGTGTAGACCTGTGTGTGTAGACCTGTGTGTGTAGGCCTGTGTGTGTAGACCTGTGTGTGTAGGCCTGTGTGTGTAGACCTGTGTGTGTAGACCTGTGTGTGTAGACCTGTGTGTGTAGACCTGTGGTAGCCACATCTTCCCTTATAAGGACTGGGTTTGGGAAGAGTTACTGAGGAATGAACAGAATTACGGTGCAGTTACTCCCCTTTTCCTCTGCTCATATTTCTACACTGCAGCTCTGAAATCTATCTGTACATGTGTCCGTCTATCTGGTTCTAACCACCTGATATGTGTATTAAATAATGTAAACTTTATTGAACTCGAACGTTACATCAATGTCCATATACTGAATAGCGTCTCAGCGCATTACTGTATGAACAGAAAAATGACTATTTCCAAATGATTATGTTTTGTTCTCCAGTTGAAAGCCATTTGATATTGTCATATAACAACATAGGAATGTTTTGGTCATTATGAGTACAGGTCAGTAAAATGTTTAATTACAGTATGGTGAAGGCAAATACAAATAATGTTTCTATATCTTAGTAACAAAAGATGCACATATTTAAATCTAAATGTAATCTTTGGTGTAAGAGGTGATGTTAAATAAGTGTGACAGATGTTTCTGCCCCTTTCTCTTGTTGCTCTTTAGACCCACTGCTGACCCTCATGTTCATCTCAAAGGGATCAGGGACAGCATTTCATCCTCACTTTTTCTCACCCTCTCCTCTCTCTTTGCTGTTTTCTCTTCATTCTTTCTCCATTTGATCTCTTTCATCCATACTTATTCTGCTTAATCTAATGCTATCTATCTTTTAGAAAATGAGGGATTTTCTTTGCTTTCCTTCCTCCTCTTCATGATGTTCTTCCTCCTCCACCTTTATCCTCTGAGGAAGAAGAGAGGGAGTGTGTTAATCTGTTGTCTGATGCCTGAGTGGGCGAAACTGCTGACGGTCATTACAGCATGACCGCTGCCTGTGTGTGTGTGTGTGTGTGTGTGTGTGTGTGGGCATCATTGTGTGCTTTACGTGTGTTGGTCCATCCAAGCGTGTGTGTGTATGTGTTTCTGTCACAGTGTGTGTGAGGAAGGGGGGAGCGTGACTCACCCGACGGGCGCAGAATGATCAAGGGATGAGACGGGGGAGTAATAACGGAGAGATGGTTAATATTGAACGACAGATGAGCAGCGCCCCGAAGGGGGAGAGGAGCGCATGGAAAGTACTGTCACCATATTCACAAGCGGGGTTTCCTCCTCCTCTCCTCTCCTCTCCTCTCCTCTCCTCTCCTCTCCTCTCCTCTCCTCTCCTCTCCTCTCCCATCTCTTCTCATCTCATCTCCTCTCTTCCCCTCCCTTCTCCTCTTCTCCTCTCCTCTCCTCTCCTCTCCTCTCCTCTCCTCTCCTCTCCTCTCCTCTCCTCTCCCATCTCTTCTCATCTCATCTCCTCTCTTCCCCTCCCTTCTCCTCTTCTCCTCTCCTCTCCTCTCCTCTCCTCTCCTCTCCTCTCCTCTCCTCTCCTCTCCTCTCCTCTCCTCTCCTCTCTTCTCATCTCATCTCCTCTCTTCCCCTCCCTTCTCCTCTTCTCCTCTCCTCTCTCCTCATCTCCTCCCCTCTCCTCTCCCATCTCTTCTCATCTCCTCCCCTCCCCTATCCTCTCCCATCTCTTCTCCTCTCCTCTCATCCCCTCTCCTCTCCTCTCCTCTCCCTCTCTTCTCCTCTCCTCCCCTCTCCTCTTCCCCTCTCTTCCTATTCTTCCATCTCTTCCCCTCCTCCCTTCCCTCTCCTCTCCATTCCCCCTCTCCTCTCCTCTCCCCTCTCCTCCCGTCTCCCATCTTCCTCTCCTCCCACTCTCCGTCACCCTCCTCTCCCCTCTCTTCTCCTCTCCTCTCCTCTCCCCCTCTACTCGCCATCTGCTCCTCTCCCCCTCTCTCCGTCATCTCCCCTCTCTTCGCAGTGCCCTCATCTTCTCCGCCCTCACCACTCTCCTCTCTTCCTCCCCTCTCTTCCTCTCTCCTCTCCTCCCCTTGCGCTCTCCTTTCTCTCCCCCCCGACCATTCTCCTCTCCTCTCTACTCCTCGATCCCCTCCCCTCTCGTCCTCTTCCTGCTCCTCAAGAGCCCTCTCCCCTCTCCTCCCCTCTCCTCTCCTCTCTCTCCTCTCCTCTCCTCTCCTCTCCTCTCCTCTCCTCTCCTCTCCTGTAAATATAAATATTAATGATGTCATAGTTTATTAGACAATAGGGGACCGTTTGTTTTTACGAACAACATTGTTTTCCATGCAACCAGTAATTTTCTGTTGGTATGATTCACTTAAAACATTTTTGTTGCAACAATTATTTGCCTTTTGTATACATTACATTACATTCCAACCACAACATTCTGCCTGTTAACCTTGGGTTTGTGAGAAACCCATTTGAATCCTTGTAGTGAGGTGGATTTGGGTCTCGACCCGGTGTAGAAAATGATCGGGTCATGCTGAGTCACACATTGGAAAACCTCCATGCTACTAAAATTGAAAATGAGTATTATCTGCTTGTCTGTAAGGAGTCCCAACAAATAAAACCTGGGAGCCGCTTCTGTAATGCTAATATATATTGAGCCCATTAATTATCCCTAAAGAGTCATTAACCTTTTCATGGAGGCTGTTAAGCTGGCTACACACCAACCCGATTTTGGGAGTCAGAGGCCGTCAGAGGCAGTCGGGCATTCGCGGCGCCCTACTCAGGTTGGTGTGTCCCGCACCGTCGTCTCTTTACGGCACCTTTTCACACCTCCCGCTTTTCACACCTTTCTCTTTGAATCGGCCGCGGGAGGTCAGAGAAAGTCGGCCCAAGCAATCACTCTGATTGGCTGTTCACACTACCGCTGCCTGCTGGTAAGGAGAGTTATTGCCACTCGTCGACTGAAGTATAGAGAGGCGAAGTCCCTCCCCTTCCGGTGGGACTCATGGGACCTTATTACGGAAAAAGTTTGTATTGAAGTCAATGAAGAGAGAAAGATTATCTTTCGATCCCGTTTGAATTGTGCCACGAATTACACATATGATGTTTGTCAATCTTAAAAAATAATTTCCATGTCAAAAAAGTCACAGTTTGTCGTAAAACTGTTGAAATATAAGACTATGAAAAATAGGCAACTAGAAAGACTACAAATCCCAGAATCCCGGTCCCGCATGCTGGCTCTTACGAACCGACTAACTCCCCTTGTGTGTATGTACAGCTCTCATCATGCCCAGACTTGGAGTGATTTTCACCTCTTTTAATACTTTTCGCCTCATTCTGAAAGAAAGAGGTGAAATGTACCAACGTGACGGCCGTCTTGGTGTGTGGTGCGAGACGGGAGATGTAGTTCATTGAGCGGTTTCACACAAAAAAAGTGTTACTTCACATTTTTACCACACATTCTTATTTTTTTTACTTGTAAAATTATCTTTTAAATTGACAAACATCATATGTGTAATTCGTGGCACAATTCAAACGGGATCGAAAGATAATCTTTCTCTCTCCATTGACTTCAATGCATAACTTTTCCGAAATAAGGTCCCATGGAGCTCAACCGGAAGGGGAGGGACTTCGCCTCTCTATTTGCAGTGTGTTCGTAGGCGGGCGGCGTAGCGGGCAGCGTAGCCGACGCAGGCGACGTAGCTGACGTAAAAGTCGGGACACCTTCGGTACGTGTTCTTTGGTCTCAGGTGGGTGTGTAGCGGCCTTTATAGAGCAGGTCTTTGAGTAGATGCTAGCACAGTCGATGAGGTTAACAGGGAGGGTTTGACACTCATCATTAATGTGAGGAGTTTGACTGTCTGGTGCTCAGGCAGTTCATTTCTGTCCGCTGTGCTCCAGTTTGTCTACATTCATACATTTGCTAATTAGCATAATTTACATGTTCTAATGCCAAAGGGGTTTTCCAAACGTGCCTACTTGGAACATATGTAGATCAATTTAACAAGTTCTGATTTGTTGACATTTATTCCGTCCTTCCCTTGCACATCTGAAGGGAATATTTGTCTGTCTTGTTTGTGTGTTTGTACACAGTTTTATTTTTTTTCCTTTAACTCATTATTTGAGTGTGAACATAAGTTGAAAACGTAAAGGTTGTTACAGCAGGAAATAAAATGGTATATAATCATTATTTTCTCAATTTTAAAAGAAGATTTATTTTCATGTTTGGCTGCGCGTGTTGTTGCATGACTTGTGTTTTCAGTCTCACTGTAATATGAACCTGTGAATGTGTGTGTGTGTATGTGTGTGTATGTGTGTGTGTGTGTGTGTGTGTGTGTGTGTGTGTGTGTGTGTGTGTGTGTGTGTGTGTGTGTGTGTGTGTGTGTGTGTTTGCTTGTCAGTCTCCGTCCCCTGTGTATTAAGGAAGTGTCAGACAGGGTCACAGGGTGAAGGAGCGAAATACGACTCAGCAGAAACTGAGAAGAACAACACTTCTTGTCTTCTCTCTCTCTCTCTCTCTCTCTCTCTCTTTCTCTTTCTCTCCCACTCTTTTTCTGCTGGAAACATTTACCATGCTGTTTTCTCTGCCTTCTCCTTATCTTCCTCTCTGTTTTCCTTCCTGCTTCCTTTCTATACTTCACTCCCTCTTTTTCAGTAGCTTCTCCTTCTCTTGTGGTCTGGAATTTCTCAGGTCGCATTCCAGCTGAGTGTGTGTGTTAGGGGGAGTACTGACACATCCCCTGTGTGTGTGTCTGTGGTTGTTTGTGTGTGTGTGAGAGAGAGAGAGAGATAACTTGAATTATTTGAAGCTGTGTGTGTGTCCATATTGTATTTGCTTGACTTCAGCAACACATTTATTTGATTTGTGTATGTGTGTGTGTGTGTGTGTGTGTGTGTGTGTGTGTGTGTGTGTGTGTGTGTGTGTGTGTGTCTGTCAGATTACAGTATATAATGATGTATGTGTGCATGCTAACGCAGAGCTATTGCATTACCCAGAAGACAAACCCACTCACCCACACAAACAAACACAATAAGAAACGGAAAGGATTTGATGGTGTAATGCCATATTCTGCACATTGGTCTCTATGGATATATACAAATAAACAGAGCAAAGGAGGAAACATTGCTCTGGTTGTCATGCAACACAGTCGCTTTATCTAATTACATTTGATCCTGCTCCTATTAACATCTAAGAACTGTTTTTCTTTGCCTCCACACTCCGCTGTGGCCTTCCCTCTTCCTTTTATGTTCTACTCTCCTTCTGTAATGTTGATTAATGAAGTAGCAAGGAAGCGATAGCATCTCAGATTTCTTTTTCAATCTCATATTATCTCTACTATCAAGCACTTCTCTCCCGGCACTTTGCTACCTGTCTAATTTCTTTATCTCTGGGAATAGCCAGTGACTCGTGTGGTGATGACCTGGCTGATGTTCAGGTTATGTGTGACGCATTTTTAAAAAGCCTGGGGACATCAGAGTGACAACACACACACACACACACACACACACACACACACACACACACACACACACACACACACACACACACACACACACACACACACACACACACACACACACACACACACACACCTCCTGTCTGACTCAGTGGTAGTCTTGTCCTGTTTCCCTAAATCAAAATGTTAGTAACATGTGCAGTACCTGCCAACACACTTTTATCACACACTCACTCACTAAATATGACAAACACACACTGTTTGCTGCCTCAGTCGACCTGTCACTCACACTTTATTGGTCTGTGTGTCAATCCAAGTACGAACAAACACATTGACCTATGGATCACTGCAGACAAGTGAAGTTAATAGTATAGCTCAGAATATCAGGGCCTTTTGGGACTTTACAGGTTCATCACCAACTTTATTTTGTAATACCTTAATTCAAGGGTATCTACTGAAGCATTATCAAATGATAGGGCTCCCTTTTTCCCAAATTGAACCTTTATTTCCGTTAATGGCTTTGTAGATATTTTTACGTAACTTCAAATGAGGTCAACATTTGCTGTGTTACTAAACACAAAGTTTAAACACCCTAAAATCTAAGTTCCTCATAGAAGTAAATCTAATTAAAGTGTGAATACTTATTCAGTTATATTTACGCCCATAGTTATAACACTTAATCATTCATCTTTCATGTATGGTGCTATTTGGGAAACACAATCATCCTCTAACTACTGTACGTGTGGTAATCTCTCCAATGGCAAAATGGATATCAGTTTTTCGAACCATAATAAGATTGTACTCTTTTAATCTCTCCTGTCAACAGTTCTAAGTCTCCGTGTGTCTTCTTCCTCTCCTGCAGCATTTCCAGTGCACCATCCAGGCTCTACAGGATGAGCTCAGGATCCAGCGGGACCTCAACCATCTCCTTCAGTCCGACTACTCCGAGTCCGGTCACATGGGAAACCAGCCCATCCCCCCTCATGAAATGACAGAGGAGAACTTCCTGCGTCTCCACGGCGAGTACGAGCGTCACCTGAAAGAGCTCTTCCTCCTGAGGAAGACGGTGGAGGAGATGGAGCTGAGGATAGACACACAGAAACACACACTAACTGCCAGGTGAAGTGTGACATCACTGCGTCGTGGCCTCTCTGACGTCTGAGGCTGCCAAAGTGCAGAATGTCACCTTCAATCTCCTCTTTTCTTCTGTCACAGGGATGAATCCATAAAGAAGCTACTGGAAATGTTGCAGAGCAAAGGCCTGTCATCACGGGCAACCGAGGAGGACTATGAACGGACCAGGCGATTGGCCGATGCCGAGATGACCATCCACCAACTGGAGGGGCTGCTGGAGCAAAGAGACAAGGAGATGCTACAACTCAGAGAGGTGTGTGTGTGGTTGTGTCTGTGTGTTAGTGTTTGACCGGCCAAGAGGAAACAAAGTGCATTCAAGCATTCCCGTGTGGGGGTGTGTGCAGAACAAACCGTCAGATCCAGGTAGAGCCCACTCTTCATCATAATTCAGTTTTAATACAACACAGGAACAACACATGAATGCACAACATTTCCCTTTTCCCTACATCTGTCAGTTGTTTTAACTCTCGGTTCATCAGTGTGTGTTGTTTTATACAGCACCGCCCTCTAGTGGACAGATGTTGTCAATGAACAACAAATGATTAAAGCTAGATATGAAACTTTTCAGTAACAAAATGCTTTTTTTCATTATAGAATTATTTTTGATTGGCAGTTCATTTACCAAACAGGAAATAAATAAAGTAAGAAGTATATAAGTAAAAAATCGGTACCACTTTACAATAAGACTACCCTTCAGGGTTTATGAATAGTTTGTAATTCATTTATTAATTAGGTTGTGAACACTTTATAAATCATTAATAAGCTTTTATAAGACATGAGATAAATATTTGCTTGCCAAATAGTGAGCCCACATTTATCTGTACTGCTAAGTCTTATATTGGCTGCCTAGCTTACTTCGTCTTCTTCATCAGCCAGCATCCTTGGTATCTGTTGCTCACTGAGTTGATTCTCGCTAAGTAGCCAATATAAGGCTTAGTCATCTTGCTAAATAGTGAGCCTGTGTTGATGTATGAAAACTATGTTAGAACTGGTTTATAAATGGTTCTTAATGATTAATAAAGTGTTTACAACCTAATTCATAACCTAATTATAAACCCTTTATGAATCATTTATAAGGATAGTCTTATTGTAAAGTGGTACCAGAAAAAGCTGTATTGGATCGTGAGAAAAGTGTTGTTGCACTGAAAAGTATGCAAAGCAACTGTTCTCAGACTAACCATTTTTTATGACTGGCTCCAAAAGCACCAAGGGCCACAGCTGTGAGGAGGACGCACGCACGCACGCACGCACGCATGCACGCACGCACGCAGGCACGCACGCACGCAGGCAGGCACGCACGCACGCACGTACGCACGCACGCACGCACGCACACACACACACACACACACACACACACACACACACACACACACACACACACACACACACACAGAGAGCAAGTGATGCATCATCACATGACTGAGAAACGTTGTTGTTTAAAACATAGCATTCCTACTCACTGACACGTTCTGGCCCATGTTGCTTCACATTGCATCAGAGTGCTGGACAGAGTTCCTGTTTTTGGACAGTATTTGACAACGAATATGTTTGTTGCAAAGCAGATGACACCTCAGGAAAACAGGATAATGAACATGCAACATCTGGAGGATAGTTTCAGTATATGTTAAGTTACATTACATGGGAAATACATGTACAGTAGAAGTGTCTATTGTGCATTTGTCTTGCATACTTCCTGCTACACTGCTATTTCTTTAATTAACAGACAAATCCTGGTAACTCCCTGCAGCTATTTTCAGAAAATACTGGTCCCCTCGTGAGATGGAGCTGAGCTGCAGCAGAAACATGTCAGACTTCTCTATGAGAATCATGTGATTCACATTAAGTAATTCATTGTTATAACATTTCACAATTACATCTCCTTTTGCACATAGCTCTAATCTCAACAGCGTTTCTACTCTTTCATACAGCATAGGTCCTTAAAAAAAAACTCCCCGACATGGTAACCAAATGAGGGAATACCTAAGTGTGTGTGTGTGAGAATGTGTGTGTGTGCTCTGAGCATTCAGTATACTAGCCTGAAGCCACCCTACTCCCCCTTTCATATCGGTGTGTGTGTGTGCTCCTGGCCGTGCATTAGCTGTGTGTGTCGGCCTCTGAGTGTTTCCTCCAAAGAGAGGCAGTGATGCATACGCTGCTGCGTCCTCCCCTCTGCTTTCACTCCCTCTCTCTCTCCTACTCTCTCCCCCTGTCCTTTCTTATCTTTTTGTGTCTTTACATCTTTACCCCAATCCCCCGCCCCCCATGTCTATCCCCCTTTGCTCTCACTTCATTTGAGTTGTGATGCTAACCACAGCCAGACGGATAGGATCTCATTGCAAATTAGATTCTTTAAGAATTTTGCGAGTTTTGTGAATCGAAATTTAGTTTAGTTCTACCAAATTCCTCTTTTGTTGTCAGTGGGTGTCATTGTAGGCTGCTTTAGGAGCTTGAAACTAGCACCCTGATGTTTGATTTTCAAGCCTTTGAAGCCACAAGACTGGATTTCATCATTTCAATTGATTTGTTTGTGTTTAATTTAGACTTCTTTTAGATTCTAGGCCATCCCAGATTTCTTTGAACTTGAAGACTTCAAAGCTGGGAGCTTATTAATTGAATTAGCATCATTTCAGACTGTCAGAGTGGATCCTTCAGAGTCTTATACAGTGTGAGCACAGTTAGCTCCTCACAGTCTGAAGGATGTGGGATGGACGGATCGACCCGAGGATGCTGAAAGCCCCTGCGAGAAGGAGACACCTCATTCCTGCCTCCCCCTGCATCCCCATCTCCCCCTCGTTTCCAGTTACTCCCTCCCTCCCTATTCCCCCTCCTTACCACGTGTCTCCCACCTTTTACCCCTCTCCTCCTTTCTCCCCCAAACGCTATCACCAACTGTGTTCCTCTGACTCCTTCCCCGCTCCTTCCCCTCGTTGCCTCCGCCGCTCTGTCCACCCTGTGGTGTTCCCGTCCTCCTGTCCCCCCCACCACCCCTCTTTCCTTATCGCCTCCCCCGTCCATCCTGCCCTGCAGCACTCGCCCTCCTTCCCCGCTCCATGGCCTCCTCCGGCCATTCAGCCCTCCCTCCGCCACCCTCCATCAGTTGCTGTTGCCTTCTGTCCCCCCCCACGACCGTCTCCTCCCTCCCTCCGGCCCCCTGTATCTCCCTCCCTCCGGCCCCCTGTGTCTCCCTCCCTCCGGCCCCCTGTGTCCCCCTCCCTCCCGCCTGCTGACCAGCGAGGTTTGTGTGTCCCTCAGGAGCTGCACCGCAGATACGAAGCAGCTCCAGAGTCAACCAAGACCAAGGCCCTGCAGACGGTCATTGAAATGAAGGTAAATGTGTCGTTGATTGCTGCATGTACATTTTTGTCTGCATCACTTTATTCCATAGTATTTGAGTTATAGGATCAGAAATAAAGAAACTAATAAAATACTTTTTGTCTCTGAAAAACCCATTAATGCTGTAATACACTGTACATACTGTATAGTGGCGGCTGCACATATTGTACTGGATGCTTGCAATATTTGTGACGAAAGCTTCTTCAAAAGATGCTTTTTTTGATCTGCTTTTTTTTAACTCCCAAACCTTGATATCCTCCTCAAATATCCTCTTTGTAATACGCTATATATTTCTCTAATCAATCAGAATAATTATAATGTTGTATTTTAATACTATGATTCAAAATACATAGCATTAAACCGTAGAGTACATTAATCTGCACGTTATAAATGTAGTTTATTAGCTACTGTACTCTACCAAAACAATTTGAAACTCCCAATATTCTTCTAATTGCTCCCTCTGGTGGTGGCGCAGATGTTTACACCTGCAAAATGTACTGTTTTATCAGCACAAATGAAGGGGTACACGTAAAGGATTGAAGAGTACATGATAAAACATGTTCATTGTAGGCTTCTTTATATTGGCTATTTTTAAACTGGATCCCAAAAGATTGATGATTGAGGCTTTAAATTCAGTATGTAACTCAGTATTAGACTCTCCTGCCTTAAACATCGTGTTCCGTTCCTTATTTTAAGTCTAGCTGACCTTCATATGTTTATTTCTAAATGTGCCAGAAAACCAAAGGAAAGTATTTCATTGGCAGTATCTACAGTATGACCTACTGTAAGTGTAGTTGATTAGACCTGGTCTCTTACCTAACCATGCCCCGTTGATGTCCTGCCAGGATGCAAAGATCAGCTCGATGGAGCGTGGCCTGAGGGAGCTGGAGGAGGAGGTGAACATGCTCAAGTCCAACGGAGCTCTGAGCAGCGAGGAGAGGGAGGAGGAGATCAAACAGATGGAGGTCTACAGATCCCACTCCAAGTTCATGAAGAACAAGGTGACACATTCACACACACACACACACACACACACACACACACACACACACACACACACACACACACACACACACACACACACACACACACACACACAAAAGCACACTTCCGCTCGTCTTATCATGTCTCTTTTTGTGTTTCAAAACAATTGCAGGATTTTGCTTGCTGGGAAATAATTTGACTTCTCTATAACTTTAGTCTCAGGAACAGACTTTTTTTGGTCTTTTCTATATCTTCAATTAAACTTTTAATGGTTATTTACGCGAGAAAACCTGAGAACCGTTGGCCCTGGTAACCCAAAACATACCAACAAAATGTTCTCACAGTATTTTCTGTTTTCCTAAATACCTTTTTTACAGGCGCAACCCAATTACCAGCTTGTAATGTGTGAATGTATCATATATGCTATTAAAAGAGTGGGTTCTGTGTATCATTCCAGCATGTGAGGTGTTTGGATGTGCAGTTTGTGGTGTTTTGGTAATGTTGGGCTGATGTGTTTTGGTAATGTTGGGCTGATGTGTTTTGGTGGTGGTGACGCCCTCCTCTCCTGCCAGGTTGAGCAGCTGAAGGAAGAGCTAACTCTCAGCCAATCAGAGAAGGAGGAGCTAAGGCAACGAGCCAATGAGCTCCAGCGGGAGGTGCCTGCAGTAAGAGATACGCCTGTGTGTCTGTGTGCTCTTCTGACCTGTCCCTCTTCTGTCTCTCAGGGAGACTGAGTAACGGCTGCTGCTTGAATAGATATCCTAATAGTGCGACTGCATAACTATACTGATGTGTTCAAACCAACAGATGTGTTCACTTCCCATTCTGTCTAGGAACAATGGCCCCAGCACTAGTTGTTTCAAGCACTTTCTAAATACTCTGCTGTGTTACAGAATGCTCACTATCTTTAACCCGCTTGTTTTCTTCTCGCATGAGGTTCCTCTCAACTAGTGTCTTGAAATAGTTTGCTAAGGATTTGATGTGACTAATGTTCTTCATGTGTGGTTTGGGTCCATTCTTTTTGTGTTAAATTTACCACAACAAATCACTCCCAGTCACCTAATTTATCAGCATTAACTGTGACTACACATTCATTAGAAATGTTACTAAAATTGTCATATGGACTAGGGCAATATAAAACTTTCCAGTGAGCGCAATACATGGTAAAGGCAAAAATAACTGAACATATATTTCTGATTTTAGTATTGTGCTGCAGAGAAGTCAAAGCCTACAAACCTAATCTTCAGGGGCCTCATTTATAAACGGTGCGTACGCTCAAAAGATGGCGTACGCCAGTTTCTACTTTGCGATTTATAAAAAACAAACTTGAGGGGAAAATGTGCGGTCCTCCACGCAAACTCTGACCCATGCGTACGCACTAAGCACAACAACGGGAGAGACGAGAAACTGCGAGACCGTTGGCAGAAGGAAGAATGGAGAGAAATATGTGGAAATAATACCATAAATAAAATGTTACCTCTCATGTATCATATATGAAGAATTAATTCGCAAAAATTGATTGAAGCCAATCTTAAAATGATTAAACAAACGCCTGTTTGAGACTCCTCAGTGCACACAAAAACATAACTTGGAGAAATAAATATATACTGATATGTTATTGAAAACCACCTCGAATATGTTGTGTTAATGTTATGACATGTATTCTCATCATAAATGATGCGGTAAGCAGGAGGACAGAATTACGTCTAAACTGAGGCCGTTTTGCATTTCTATAGGTTGTAGATACGAGCATGGTTTTATATACTATCATGTTTAATCATGTTTTATGCCGTTTGCTAAGACTTGATAAGTCGCTCATAAAACACAGGAGGTATGGAAACTAAGAACACCATATATTTGGAGATGCACAGGCTGCAGTGGAAACGCTGCGCACAGCTGATCGACAACTGGAACACAAACCACCAAATAAAAAAATAAACATGAATTGACTCCACAGGGATCCCCCCGATACTTTCTTACAGTTTCTCATCATGGGGGGGTCTCCTGTCCCCGGCACAAACACACTGACACACTGCCTGAGGAAGGATATGTGTATTTTGTCATTAACTTTTTTCGGACCACTTATTTATTTATTTAGGTGACGATCCGACCTTCAATCTGACACGGTGTGAAATGTTTTTTTTAGCTGTTCTGTCGTCATTTCCTGCGATCTTCTTCATGCAGTCAGTCAAAATGAATATTAATACGGGGCGTTTCTTTGACTATTTATAGGCAAATATGGGCGTTACGTGAAGCCCGCCAAAGCTGCGCCGCATTTCGAGTTGATTGCGATTTATAAAGGGAAACCGTTTTATAAATCGGAAAATGTCTGTGCGTATTTATTTGCTTTGTCCTACGTAAGCAACCTTCCCACGTGAATCCTACGCAAGGCTTTATAAATGAGGCCCCAGATCTATTTAAATAAACATTGTTTGTTACAGATCCTAATAAAATATCAAACCATGATCATTTTAAAATCATTTTTCAACAACAATCTGAAAAATGTTTTCTTGTTGTTTTCCCTTGTGGTTTAATATTTTGGGTTAACTGAAAGAATGGACCATGAATCTCTAACAAATATAGGTGGTTAGTATGCACATCATATGTTTTAATAGTTGTGTAATACTGCAATACTTCTTGCTTTGATGTGTCTAAAACGGTTTGCTTTCCAGGTGAGAAATGATGAACAAGGATAGATATTCCTTCACAAAAAAGTCCTAAATGTGTCTTCATTATAATTGATCAAACTCACAGCCTCTCACAATACACATATTATTAATTTTAATAGGGCTGAGGAAATCTTGTTATAGCTCCTCTCTTTGAACTATCAGTATGTCCTCCAGTGGCACTGCTCAGTGACTTTGGTGGTCAGTTTGTAAAACTAATAATGTTCTATTAGTCATCTGCAATAGAGTTATGAGAAATGGCAAAAAATGTAACGCACAACTTAAAAATGTGCTCACTGAGTAAAATAATTAAAATAAAGTAGGCATTTAACCCCTTTTGAACACACTCTAACTGTTGCTTTCTTCTCTCTTCTATCCCCCCCTCTCTTTATATATATATATATATATATGTGTGTGTGTGTGTGTGTGTGTGTGTGTGTGTGTGTGTGTGTGTGTGTGTGTGTTACTCAGATGGAGCAGGCGAAGCAGGATCTGGGTCGTAGGGACAGTGAGCTGTTGGCTTTCAGGACCAAACTTGAAACTCTTAACAATCAGTTCTCTGACAGCAAACAACACGTGGACGTACTGAAGGAGTCGCTCACTGCCAAGGAGCAGAGAGCTGCCATACTGCAGACTGAGGTACAGTTACTCTACTACTGGAAGAAGTAGTGTTACTATTACTCATCATAAGAAAATCGATCTCTAGTCTGTAAATAATCGTGACGTTGATTTTAATGTTATGTTTGATCACAGGTGGATGCACTGCGTCTCCGTCTGGAGGAGAAGGAATCTCTCCTCTCCAAAAAGAGTACGCAGATATCAGAGATGACGGAGGAGAAGAGCACTCATCAGGGAGAGATCAGCGACCTCAAAGACATGCTGGACGTCAAGGAGCGCAAAGTCAACGTGCTGCAGAAGAAGGTAAAAAAACAATGCACACACACTCGTTGTCATTGCTGTGTTGTTGCACTGCATGTATCGCAGATCGCCATTAAACACTGTGAGTACTACTGTGATGTCATTGTGATCTCCTGTTGGAGACATTTAGGCCCTTTCTCATTTCACTAATTCCCCTCCTCGATTCCCCTCCTCGACTCCTATCCTCGAGACTTAGTCCCGCCCACAGGAGATGCGATCGGAGGAGCCGAGGAGGGGAGCCGAGGAGAGAGGAGGGGAAGCAGCAGGCGGTTAGAGAAATGAGAACTCCTCTCCTCTGAGAGGTCATTTTAAAGAGACGTCCATTAATGATGACAGGAGGCACAGCAGCCCTCTGTCTGATGGACAGATGTGTGTTCATGACGACTTATATATTTACTTTTAATTCATTCACAGTGCGGTATAATGAGACAATAACAGGCTACAGATGCTGACACACACACACACACATGCACATATGTATATATTTATATAAATATATACAATTTCAGAATCAAACAGAGCACTCTCATAATAACGTAACACTATCAGAGACTGGATATATCCCCCCCCCCCCCCTCTCCCCTCTCTGGTCGCTACAATGAGGGAAATAAATGACGGGCCAAACGTTTTATCTACAAGTATTAAAAGTAAGCAGAGGACACCAAACCAACTGAGACCTGTCTGTCCGCTGCATCTACGCACACACTGTACCACACACACCTACACTACACACACGCACCTACAGCTCCTAAAGCATAATCAGGCTACAGCCGTTGTGTATTTTATTATGTGAAGCACTAAATGGTTTTAGAAAAATATCGACTTTGTTTGTAGATATCTACTAAACTAAAGCAAATAAAGAGAGTAGGCCTGTTATACTGAGTGATATATATTATACACACTGCTCTGCTTTCTGCACGGACCTCACAGCTGTTCTCACTGTAAACATCGCGTCGCGATGAAAGCAGTTAATAAAATAATATCCAGGGGATGCATGCAGAGCTGTCATTGGCTGAGATCAGTCCGGCCGTGCGTCACGACTCTTTGAAACATCACTGTTGCCGGAAATGCATCCACGAAGGAGCCGTGGAGGACCGTGGAGGACCCATCAGTGTATCCTCGGTTATAGCTCTTCCAGAGAGCCTCCTCGACGCTCGATGCTCGGTCCTCGAAGTGCATTTAGAGAAATGAGATGTCCTTCAACATGGCGCGCTAAAATTCATTTCCGGGTCACTACCGGAGGACCAAGGAGTCGAGGAGGGGGAATTGATGAAATGAGAAAGGGCCTGAGTGTCCATAGGAGGCTCTGTTTTGGTTTTCTGTCAAGCCATGGTTGCAATCCTGCTAACTAACCCACGGCTTTATTTGAAGCTAACCAGTGTCCCTGCCAATTAAATATTAAACTCAACTCTCTGTAATTCATATCTCATGGAAACATTATTGAGATTTTGAGGACAGCAAAACAAGTTTAATTTAACAAAAACGTGTCAAAAGTCAATAGAAAGAGGCTCAAGAAGCTTTTCTATATATTTTTTACAAGGATTGCCTGAAGCTGTTTTGCATAAATAATAAATAATATAACTGAAGTTGCAAGCTATTTACTCTTTTATTAAAATGTACTTGCACAGGAATATGATGCTTTCATATGATACAACAACCACTAGAGGGGGCTGTAAGACAGGGTTTGGTTTGGGAGCTGAGGCAGACAGACAGCTGAGGCAGACAGACATCTGAGCAGACAGACAGACAGACAGACAGACAGACAGACAGACAGACAGACAGACAGACAGACAGACAGACAGACAGACAGACAGACAGACAGACAGACAGACAGACAGACAGACAGACAGACATACAGACAGACAGACAGACAGACAGACAGCTGAGGCAGACAGACAGCTGAGCAGACAGACAGACAGACAGACAGACAGACAGACAGCTGAGCAGACAGACAGACAGACATACAGACAGACAGACAGACAGACAGACAGCTGAGCAGACAGACAGACAGACAGCTGAGGCAGACAGACAGCTGAGGCAGACAGACAGCTGAGGCAGACAGACAGCTGAGCAGACAGACAGACAGACAGACAGACAGACAGCTGAGCAGACAGACATACAGACAGACAGACAGACAGACAGCTGAGGCAGACAGACAGCTGAGCAGACAGACAGCTGAGCAGACAGACAGACAGACAGACAGACAGCTGAGCAGACAGACAGACAGACAGACAGACAGACAGACAGCTGAGCAGACAGACAGACAGACAGACGGGTAAACACACAGACAGGCATGAAGATATACCAGCAGCATAGTTCTGCATTTTTAGATGCTTTTTATGTGTCTTTATGTGTTTCACTTTATATATGATGATACTGTCTTTGCGGTCTGTAACATAAACACAATAACAAACACTGTTTTTCCAGTAAAAAAGGGATCAGACATGTGTTTTCTCGCGAACAGCTAACAAACTAACTACAAATCCCATAAATACTATCCAATTAAAAGTGAAATTCTCCAATAAAAGAGAAAAATAAAATCCATCCTCTACCCTTTCTTTCCCCCGCGTCCCTGGAGTTGTCACTTGTAGGAAAAAGGTAGAGTGTGAGCTGATAATTGATAGAGGCAATCAAGCAGACAGACATAAAGCAGGACAGGGGGGGGGGGGGAGGAGAGACTTACACAGAGTGTGTTTGAAATCAGATGCATACTAATGAGTTCCTCCTGTTCAATAAATGATGACCTCTGCCGTCTTCAAATAGAATACAGTCCGGTGTCTGAGAGGGAGCCGCTGCTGACTCCTCCCACATCTAATCTGTGCTTTCAGAAATTCTTCTTTATTTAAATAGCATGTGGAAAAACAAAAAATACCATTCTTACTTCTACTCCACATTTGTCTCTCCTTTACTCTTGTTGTATGTTAGTCATGAATGGAAATTACCATGAGGGCATATTATTATTCCTTCCTCTGATCTCCCATCATCCTCTCCTCTTTGTCATTTCATGTCTTTTTCTGTAAGGAACTTCATGACATAGATGCAGAGAAGCCAGTTACTGTTTTGTTAACATATTACAGTCATTATTACAGACGTCTTTTGGTGACTAAAATAGAGTGTGTGGGTTTGCAAATACTGTATATAACCGTGTGTGTCAGGCATCCAGCAGTTGTCAGTTTCAGGAAGTGCAGACGGATCAAAGAGTCTCTCTGCCGCTCAATGTCAAGTGTGTGTGTGAGAGAGGATGAGGTGTCAGTCAAGCTGTCAGCTGAACGGTTGATTAATGAGGTGCTGGAAGTCTTTTACTGTATGAACACACACACAGAAATCTCTATAGCACTGTAAATGTGTGCGGCTCACCTGCGGCGGAGTCAAAGGTTGCATACCAATCTGACTTTCTATTTTTTTGTGACGGGTTGTCAATCGCTTGATTTCCTTTCTCTCAGGCGAAGCGAAAGAAAGAGAGACAGGAAGAGAGGGAGAGTTTTTTTTTTTTTACGCATTACATTAGCCCTCTGATTTCTCCTCAATATGTTATTTCTGTGCTGCTCAGTCTCTCGTTCAATTCCATTTTTTGATGAATACCGCAAAGTTGACACAGCTCCTTATCTTTGTCTGTGATCTTACACACATACATGCGCACACACACTCTCTCATTGTGGGCTCAGGGAGAAAAGAGTGAGTCCTTTTGTTTTTTCTGCTGATTTTGTGTTTTAACAGAAAATTAATCAGCTACCAAATCACTGTGAGAGCAAAGAGGAGGCGGCAGGGAGAAAGAGAAAGAGATGGGGGTTCAGTGTGTATTTAGAGCAGTGGTTCTCAAACTTTTTCTGTCAGGCCCCCCCTTTGGAGAAAAAAAAAAGTCGGGCCCCCCCCCAACACAAATAGTCACGTAATGGGCCAAGTTAACATTTATTAAAATACATCAATATGAATGTGAGCATTCCTTTGCTAGAACAGTGATAATAAAACAATGCTCCATAAGTCTGTGTGGTCAAAAAAATAAATACATAATACAATTGTGCCCCAAATCCCTTTGCTAGAACAATAAGTTATAATACTTTGCCACCACAAAGTGTGTCTTATCACAGCATTAGCTGCAATGAGCCTGTTTGGCACTGCACATTTCTTCAGGGTTTCTACGGGGTGGCAGGCTCAGTGGCGGTGCCAGAGATGTATTTTGGGGGTGCTGTGGGGTAGCTTGACGTTTCATAGAGGGTGTTCAAACATTTAGGGTTTCCCATTAATGTACCGGGCGCTACAGTGGAATTTTCTACTGCAACACTCCCCGCGCAAATACACAATGCACCCGCGACTGTTACAATGAAGGCTCGATAATCAGCTCACGGCATATAGGTGTAAGCAGGGGTAAAGTGCTATTTTTATAAGTGGGGAGTGGACCTCACATAGGGGGGTCCGGGGGCAAGCTCCCCCGGGAAGAATTTCTTTTAAATATTGAAGTTAAAAGCATCAATCTGGTGCACTTTGAGAGCAACATGAAGAGATCTATGGATACCTCTCTCAACACCCATATGAAACAGAACTGTAAACAGATTTACTTTTTCTTTATGGATATTTTACAAATCACTCCCCTTTTTAAACTTTATTCTTGTTTTACTGTCATATAGTATTTCATACCTGTTTTTCATTTATTCTCTTATTTTTTTATAACTATAATGATCATATAAACATGTGCCTCGGAAATAATTGTTTACATTAATCGTGACCAAAACGTTTGAGACCTGGCCACTAGCTCACTAGCTACCAGAAGCTAACAACAACGATCTCCGGTGCCGGTGCGCTCTCTCTCTCTCTCTCTCTCTCTCTCTCTCTCTCTCTCTCTCTCTCTCTCTCTCTCTCTCTCTCTCTCTCTCTCCCTCTCTCTCTCTCTCTCTCTCTCTCGTGCACGCACACAAAATGGCTCGTTCCACACACACACAGAGCCGAGCTTGAATGAAACACAGAGACCCAGACGTACTTGTACTGTACTGTATCATATTATTTTCGAATCAATAATTTTTCAAATTATGATTTTAAAAAAAAGAAATGTAAACCATTTTTCCTCCAGGTCTCCCTGTCATGCCTCTGCGCCCCCCACTTTGAGAAACACTGATTTAGAGAAAGAGTTAGAGGTTTCTATCTGACAGCACAGCACTTTCACTATAATGAAGTTTAAATCTGAATAATATTATTTTATCTGATTGTCGGATTGGTTGTATTCAGTGTAATGAGTGGTGATGATGCCTAATATTATCTTTATTTGTTGCTGTTAAAGTCTGACACATTAGCCAGGCAAATATTATAAGACAATTGTTGTTAAGTATAGATGAATGTGTATCTGAATACAGTATGAAATCATTTTTGTAGTTTATAATTATTGTATTAATTCTAGGCTGCAATATTAAAATATTTGAGTCTTTCACATATATGAGTTGTTGGTTATAGTTCTTATTTAGGCTAATTTAATTATATATATATATATCTTTTGTATAATTCTATTTTTGAGTGAGTAGGGGTTTGAATATTTGACATTTAAGATTTCAACATGTTACAAAGTAAAACATATATATATACTCAATAATAAATAAATAACATTGAAGAACAAACAGTTGATGAAATGGTTGTCATCACATAACATTGCTCCCCCACTCACCCATACAGACGAGCTTGTGTTTCTTAACATCTTAGGAGAGCCAATTCAATTTAAGCATTTAAAAATTCATTATTGTCCGGGCTCTAGTTACCAGCTGTTTCTTCAGTGCTTTATGTTGGCCGAGTTTGAGAGCAGATAAACTTACAAAATCTAATTATTTTCTAAATAAGTGAACAGTGCATCAACCAGAACCCTGTGTATGTCTCTCTGCAGATAGAGAACCTCCAGGATCAGCTGAGGGACAAAGAGAAGCAGCTGAGCGGCCTGAAGGACCGAGTCAAGTCTCTGCAGACAGACACTTCCAACACCGACACTGCTCTGGGAACACTGGAGGAGGCTCTGGCTGACAAGGTACACACACACACACACACACACACACACACACACACCACACACACACACACACACACACACACACACACACACAACACACACACACACACACACACACACACACACACACACACACACACACACACACAGACACACACACACACACACACCACACACACACACACACACACACACACACACACACACACACACACACACACACACACACACACACACCACACACACACACACACAGACACACACACACCACACACACACACACACACACCACACACACACACACACACACACACACACACACACACACACACACACACACACACACACACACACACACTCACTGCTGGTCAACCTCAAGTCAACCCAAGAGCAAGGTTACATTAATGAAAACGCTATGAGCCAAACAGCCGACCACCCACACTATGACCATATTGCTTTATAAATGGAAATAACCCAATAATCACATTGGTCCATTATTAAATCATTTACAGCCTGCTTTAAAAAAAACATCCAACATGCGGTCACATGACTCCGAGTGGGGGGGGATTGAACCAACAACCACAATGTTCTACAGGTTTTTGTGCATGTCAATGGTCTGCAAAGGCTAAAATCCCGAGTTTAACTCCACAGGGAGTTTCTCTCCCACACACTCCCCCCTCAGCCTGAAACGCTTCCATTAGACTCCTTTGTTTACTTCCAGCACATAGTGACATCACTCTGTTACACTTGCGCTTCTATTGGCTAGCGCTTCAACACATTGTATGTGGTAGGCTAAGGGGGGGACATCTCTGAGCGGTTGTCAATAAAGCACTTTTGGAACATTAAGCATGGAAACATGTCACAGTAAAGACACTAAATACTAATATGAACCTGAAAATCAGCAGAATGTGTCCTCTTTAAACATTCCTAAACGACCTGAGCGTGGGAACCGAACGCTATACCTCGTGTTTGATGATCTGTTATTGTGCACTCAGGACTCAACCCTGATTCTGGGAAACCAAGCAGTGACACTTACACCAGCAGACCACTTTAAAGTGATTGAAGGAAATATATTATTGTACTGTAATGCACGATTATGTTACCGTGTCCTTCGCACGCACACACTCACACACGCACACACAGGAAACAGGCTTATTAATTGTCCAGTGACTAATATCGAGCGTGTCGGATGGACGTGTGAGTGTTGGCAGGCGGAGGTGACCGACAACACTTTACATTCTTTCACTGCCTTTTTGGTGCCTTTGGATATCCTTCCTTTTTTTTTTTTCAATTTTCCGTCCTTTCATCCATCTCCTGCTTTCATCATTATATCACTCCTTTCTCTGTCACACACACTTTATTATTATTCTCAGCAGAAAATATATAATTCACTTTAACTGTCATGATTTGTTTCTTGCTGTACCCTTGTATTCTATATACAAGACCCTAACTTTTTCATCTTATCACCTATTGGAACCTGGCTTGAGTCATCAGGCTCTGGGAAATTTGATGGAATAAAACCCAAATAATTAGTCCATTAATTAGGGAAACAATCAGTAATTGTAATTATTAGTCTTAAACTTAATCTGAAAATAACAGCTTTTTTTTAAAGTAAGGACCATCCAAACATTCATCGGTCCTCACAAAGATAGAACTACAGTACGGTAACACACGCTCAGCAGAACCAGGTCACACTCTTGGGGCCTTTTCACTGCTTTTGTGTGTGTGAACTTTTATACTTGTGCTCAAACTGTCCGCTGTGTAGTTCTGTCGCTGGTGAATAGTGCTTTAGTAGTTGTGAATGTTACGTCTCGCGCCAGAACGTATTACGTGTCTAGAATCACTGTTGGCTGTTAGATCCTGTCGGAGCTGCCAAGTACATAAAGTTTAATGCGACTGTTATTAGTAAAGAAACTGGATAGTGAGTGAATAACTGTTGGAGCCTTGACTACCTCTCTTTCTCCTCTTCTATCACTGTTGACTTTTCCTGTTCTCTTTCCTTTTATGACTCCCATCCCTCTCCCTCTTTTCTTGATGTCCAGGAGCGAATCATCGAGCGGTTGAAGGACCAACGAGAGAAGGAGGAAAAAGAAAAAGGAGACGAGGCTGAGTCGAGCAAGAAGGAGCTGAAGGAGCTGAGGGAGAAAGTCTCCCATCTGCAGGCTGACCTGGCTGACCGCGAGGTAGAACACACACTCATGCATATCTGTGCTATAAGTCAGAAAAACACACTCTCTGCGTCGCTGTCAGGGAGCCATGATTGATATATCACTGCATAACAGCCCTCAGATCCTCCCAAGGTCCTTGTGCTGAAGGACAACAGCGATAAAACAGTCATATTTCCACAGCGACGTGCTTCACAACCAAAGTGACTTGAGCTGAATTCTCTGAAACCTTTGTAATTCATGCAAGCTGTCACAGAGGATGACATTGCATTTTCAAGCACCCTGTTTGCTTTAGTCACCCTGCACAGAAAGGTAGGAAAGTTTCAGTTAACGCCCTTAGGGAATATAAAGCAATTCAACAGATTTCCCTCTGACGGCAGGTGTTACCCTAATGTTAAAAGGTCACTCTTTTATTATTATTATAGTGTCCATAATATTCTTAAAACCAAATAATGAAAGAGAACAGGGCCGGAAGCCAAACAACAACCAAATGTAGCTGATTAAAACATTATGAATCTGAACAACATGATATAATAAATACTTAAAATGCTGTTACAAGGAAGCCGCAGCTGCATGAGTGGATGTGACAGTCTTATCATGGCTGGACTTGGGAAAGGTTACAGATGTCAGCAGGAAGGAGCCTTAAAGTTATCATCTTTCCAGTCCAATTGCTAGGGGAGCTCGTTGGGTTGCTCCAGATAAAACATGACAGGGGGCGGTTGTTTTAGGAGTGGGTGGAATGTGTCGCTGTTGCACTGATGCATAAAAAATAACTATTGTTGCAGTTTAACACAGCACTTTTTCCTGTACCAAGAGAGAGAATAAATACTAACCCACTGTTTCTAAGCACACCTGCAAACACACACACGTTTCCTGTTAAGTCACAAACATACAGTGCAAATGGCACATTAAATGGTATTTCCACAGTGGGGTCGAGTCTAACATTTAGGTCTTGGCGTCACAAAAATGGATATGTGTACTCAGGCATTTAAGTATTAAAGAAGAACTTTACATTTTGTAAGTGAAACAATTGAGCTTTCTTGCTTAAAGTCAAAGGAAAATATTATCTGTTGTGTTTGTACCCAAAATATAAAGCCAGTGCCATCATGTCTTTGTAAAGCATTTATATTGATGTTGTTACTTTATTGTTTGTTTTCGGCTTAAACACACCAGATACAGTGTTACTTATTGTACTCCAGAGCTTTTTTCTCCCTGCTTCCTGTCTTGGTGCTATGCTAAGCTAACTGCCTGCTGGCTCCCCCGTCCTATTCAGGGAACATTCAATTCATTTTCTTTCAAAGGGGAAATGAACCCTAGATTCATTCACATATTGCAGTGAAAAGTTCATTATGTCTTTTGGACCCTGTTGGATCATAAAACCTGTTGCAGTCATTTTATATAATTTGAGATATTTATGGGAAAACTCTCAGAGAAAAAAAGCTTCCCTTTGTACACTGCTAAACGCAGATGTTGGGTTTTTCTTACAACAGCAATATATGTGCCTAAATATAATCAGTAAGCAGCAAGGTTTCTCTGACCAAAGCCCAGTCCAACATGATGAGCCGAGTCTGGAGTTGGTATTGTCAGTGAAGGGTAAAATTACACGTCTGAGTGTCTCCCCTTCTGGTCCCGTCGGTTTCTGTTTCACTGGCCCTACCAAAAGAGGACAAGACCAGAAAAGATCGGGAGAGAAAACTTCACGCTTGGAGGGATTGAGCTGGAAGATTGAGAAAAGAGACAGGTCATGGGAAAAAGTCTTAAAGCAAAAGGGGGCCGAGTCTATCCCAGCTGTAGGAAAGACTTTTACATTACTGTATATTTCATTGAGCTGGAGCTTTTGTTTTAAGCGACTTACAATAAGTGCAATAAACCATACAGATACAAACTCAGAACAATAAAAATGCAGATATATTAACTTAAAATACGCCAAACCATTGCAGGTGCTGGTGCATTAGTTTCAAACTATACAAGTGCTAATCTTTATTTTATATTTTTGTATTTAATGGCACAGGTATTATCTCTTTTCTCACTCTTCCAGCTCAATCCCTACATCTGTGAAGTCCCGATGGGATCACACAAGTTTAATACAAACCCCTTAATTGTTTTTTACTTTTCAAAGGGGGATTACTAAAATATGACGTGTGGTGATAAAGTAATTACATACTTTAAAGAGCCCCTATTCTGCTTTTTGAGGTTTTCCCTCTCCTGTAGTGTGTTCTATTGGTTTTAGTGCATGTAAATGGTCTGCTATATGGAGGTTATTCCCTATCTTTATTCAAGAGCGTGTTCTTTCAATTGGAGAGCATCATTTATTGATTTCACGTTCAGATTTTGTATTTCTTTCAGTCAAACCCTGTCCTTGCGCTTAGATTTGCTCTGCTTCTGCTCAAACTGTACGCTCCTTGCTGGCGCGTTCGCTGTACTTTTTCTTAGTTATTTCATTGTTTAGGAATGGGGAAATATAATTTTTCTTCATGTCATTTTTTATTTAAGATCATATGTTGCCCTCACTAAGTATAGGTACAGTTCATGTTACACAATTTATTGTGCATTTCTCTGAAGCAAATGTAGTGAGGGCAACATACCATCTTAAATAAAAAAATTACATGAAGAAACATTTATTTTTCTTTTATTATCTTTATAGGAAAGGGATTGGCAAATCATTGAATTCTGCATACTACATACTAATATGAACCTGAGAATGAGAATAAGAATGAGAATGATAGCACCTCTTTAAATGTACTGCTTCAGTTGAGCTGCTTAGTGTTTAGCACTAACTCAAAGTTGATTCCCTCCTTTTTACTCTTTCCCTTGCTGTCTTTGTTCCTTTTAGACTTCAGTGTTGGATCTGAAGGAGAAGGCTTCCTCTCTGGCCTCCAACACTCTGAAGAAGGACAACCGGCTGAAGACTCTAGAGATCGGCCTGGAGCAGAAGAAAGAGGAGTGTGTCAAACTCGAGAACCAACTCAAGAAGGTCAATTCATCAGTAAGACGCTGACAAGAATGCCTTTTATTAGAACATTTCTCTTCTAGTGTGCCTGTAGATCTGGCTGAAAGTGTGGAAAAGGGGAATTTAATGGTTTTATATAAGCATGAAATTGACATGGCGTAGGTTGCATAAATTGGCACCCGTCTTAAGCTACATCTGTGCCAAAACATGTGGCCAAAACATTATGGAACACCAGTTTTTGATCTAATTATGTTTTTGATGGACTGACCACAATTACCAATCACAGACGTCAATTATATGTTTCTCCGTTGGGAAAAAATACACACAGAAACACAAAAACATTGAGGATTTAAAAAAAACAACCTCCCGTTTTTTCCCCTCATTGTTTTCTCTTAACTGTTCTTCAAGAGAGATGAGTGTGTGTGTGTGTGTGTGTGTGTGTGTGTGTGTGTGTGTGTGTGTGTGTGTGTGTGTGTGTGTGTGTGTGTGTGTGTGTGTGTGTGTGTGTGTGTGTGTGTGTGTGTGTGTGTGTGTGTGCGTGTGTGTGTGTGCATATCTCATATTCTCTCCCACACAGCAGCCTGTAACATGGTGTGTGTGTGTGATGGCTTGCTGACAGCCTTACAGTCATTTTCACAGAGTGGAGAAGACAGCAGCACCACCACACCCTCGCAGTGTGTGTGAATCTGTGTGTGTGACAGAGAGAAAGAATGTATATGAAGGTGTCTGTGGATCTCTGGTGTTTCTCTCATCAGAGTTTATTTGTTAGTCTCTTTCTGTTACCATGGATGGAAAGAAGACGTGTCTGTGTGAATTGATAGACTTTGTGAATGCTTGAAGTGTTTCTTTTTTCCTTTCTTATTTGTCTTTCTCCCTCTGCCTCTTCCCTCCACCCAGATCTTCCTATAATATCGTCAGACACCCAAACATTTCTTCTCCACATAAAGACCTGTAAAAACTTCCAAAACTAATAGGGTTTATGTATTGTGGGTCCTAGGCGTGTGCACACAGACACACACAAAGTCAATCTGTCCCAAGAGCAACATTTGCTTCTGGGAAACGCACACAGCTGTTCTAACCTCTAAGCTGGTTATAACTTGTTCTTTCTTTTTCTTTGTTATATTTCATTTCTTCATTTTTCTTCTTTTTTGGCTTCTTCTGTGTAGAGCAGCAGAAAGAAGAAAGACACTGCAACTCAGTTGAATTATTTTCACTTCTTACTTTATAAATACACGCATGGCATTCCCATCAGCCTCAGCTGTATTTCTGTGTGTTAAGTGCTTATTACAAAATGCTGGCATGTTAATCTATGACGCTGAACATGGGAAACATTAGAGCTGTTAAACATCAGCATGTTACCATTGTCAGTGTGAGCACAGATGTGGTTATTAGTTTTCAGTTTGACCTGATCACTTCTATCAAAAGACGGCTATTTCGTTAAGATAACGCTCGGTTTATTTACAATAATGTATTCCTCTGTTCCAGGCTCAGAATGCAGGTGCAGATTCCCACACCAGCTCTGAACTCTCCGAACGTATCTCCGGCCTGGAGGAGGAAGTGTCCCGGCACAAAGAGGACGCTGCGAGGGCCCAGTCCGAGGTGGAGAGACTTCTGGAGATCCTCAGGGAGATGGAGAACGAAAAGAACGACAAGGAGAAAAAGATCAACGAGCTGGAGAGGTAAGAGAGCGGTGACAACAAAACAGACTGAACCTCTGCATGATCCTCTTTCTCCTGTTATGTGAAATAGATCCTTTAACTCTGGATTAGTTTCCACTCTGTTGTCCATTTTCCACTCAGTTTAAGCTACAGACTGTTGGAGACAATGGTAATCTTCCCTGTAGATCTAATCCATTAGTCTTCCCTTCTTCTCACCCCTTCCTCTCCCTATTTTCTTCCCAATTTCTCTTTCCATTCGGCTTTATTTCCTCTGCTATCACTCTTCTTTTCTTATTCCTCTCATTCTGCATCATCACACGTGTGTATGCATAAATATGTATACATTCATGTGATTCTGCATCTGCGTGAGTGTGTTTATGTTTGTTTGTGTGTGTGTGCGCTCCGACGTCCCGCCCCCAGAAACCCCTCTGCTTCTCATCTGTGGCGCCCTCAACAGTCGG
Source organism: Trematomus bernacchii (assembly GCF_902827165.1). NCBI lineage: Eukaryota > Metazoa > Chordata > Actinopteri > Perciformes > Nototheniidae > Trematomus > Trematomus bernacchii. The sequence goes on along the minus strand of NW_022987641.1, from coordinate 623,459 downwards.
GAAAACAGGCCCCTCCCCCTGCTGCCTCTCAGCAGCCAATGGGGGGGCTGGTGTGGGACTACCTGGGCACGTGAGTGGCTGGTGGCCCTGTCAGTCGTTTAGAAAGATGCACGACTAAAACTCACTTTGCGTGTCACAGGACAGGAAATAACAGCACTATGAAAGCAACCAGTCCCATGTGGAAAAGTTACGTGGAATTAAATACTGTAAAAAATGTATTTGTGCCTTATTTCCCATTGGAAATGAAACTTCTAACACCACAGCAGCATTAGTTAAAAACTCAGATGATATACATATAGGAGACTCGTATGTATACGTATACGTTTATGTCAGGGACTTTCACATACAGTAAATCAGTTTTAACATTCAAGGTATTTTTATTTTAAATATACCAAAATAATGAACTTGTTGTATGGTTTTCAATGGTATTGAATATATTTGGGGGAAAAACAAGCTATTCAAACAGGTTACATTGAGTTCTGTGAAATTATTATGTATATTTTCTGACATTTTGTAGCCAAAACAATATAATACTAGAAACTAATCAGCAGATGAATTGGCAATGGAAAGAAACGTGTGAAGGGATTTCTTATGTTTCACAATCCTCTTCCACATGGGACAGAGCTGAGTATGATCACTAATAAACACCATCAAAGAGTTGCAGCATTGATTGAGCCTCTGTACAGCTCATTTGGACAGTTGGCAAAGCCTCCTAAAGGTCAGTCTATAGCAGGAGTTGCTCTCTCACACATCTGTGCATCAGCAGCAGGTGTTATGCCATCCTGCTCACTACAGTTTGTAAAAGGAGGGCACAGTCTGCTGTAGAGCATGACACTCTGAGCCGCTGCTCCTGTCAATGATGCAACTCTTTCATTTAGTGGCTCTGTTTTTCACACTTCACTTTTGTTTTACTTTCAGCCCAAGATGCCTGACTGGCAGAGTTTAACACACTCTTTTTCTTTCATTAGGACTCTGGGAAGTTCACTCAGTTTATGTATTTCTTTTATGCTAATAGGGTTTTACTACTTTTTAACCTGTCTGTGTATTTTCACTTACTGTAACTTGTCTGTTCCTCACTATTTATGTGTGCCTATGTATGTACCTTGTAAACTAGTCTTAACCTTAACCTGTATTTCTTTATCTGAGTATATTTGTCTGCCTGCCTGCCTGCCTGCCTCTGTGTTTACCTTTCTACCCGAACATCTGTTTCTTTCTGTTGATCTGTCTGTGTGTCGGTTTATGAGTATTTATAAAAAACGGAATTAGGTGACTTATTAACCAATGACAGCCCCTTACGCAGGGTTAGGTGTCTTTATCCCATGGCCAACAGTTAAATAATAATGTTTTAAAATATATATATTTCGAAATAAACTGGCCTCTCGATGCCTTTGATTTTTGAACGATCATCAGCTCCGTCTCTCTTTTTTCCCTTTAATCTTTTTCTTAGATACTCTCTACCCTCGCTCTTTCTGTCTGCCAGTAGTTTGACTGTAAGACTAATGTGCGTTAATGATTTTAGGGAGTTCAATGTTTCCCCACTAGTCCAACTGGCCAGTAGAAATCCTAGACCATTCATAATTCAGCAGCACCTCACCTCCCCTGGGTGTTTTAACTGTGCATGTGTGTTATTTGGTCTGCCTAGAGCCCCAGATGCAGCCTCCAGATCACTGCAGCACTAGCTTTGTGGATAACATTGAAGTGCAACTTAATAACCATTCAAAATGTCAGATGGGTGAACATGGGGGACTTTTTAGGAACTTGAAAGATGTTTCATCCTCCCTGTTGATTATAATAAAAATAAAGGCTCCTCTACATCTGATATTTCATATCTGATCTTTGCAGGCAGCTCTTAGGAAAAAGGAAATGTATTAAGTCTTGGCTTAGTGCGGTACGTTTGAGAACAGTATCTTGTAATAGTAAAATTAAGATTAAGTAGATTTTAATGAGGGAATCTAACTTTCCTTTAACACACTGGCACACACACAGTGGTTTGTAGAGGTTATATTAGGGTGTATGATACTTTATACATCTTAACATTTAGTGGTTTTATTTAGCTATTAGATGTCTAATGAGGGAAACTACCCCTGGCTAAGTTAAGGCTGCGGTTAAGTTTTGACTTGGTGAAACACAGTCATGAAAAGGGCAGAACTGACTGAACCATGCTACGCCCCGTCCCCCTCATGCTAAGCCATTCAATCTTTCCATCCTCAACAACAAAACCACTTTAATTTACCACTCAAAATATATGAGTTGTTCTTAAAAATAGGGCCTTTATTCCACACCCAGCAAGCTTGTAATATATAGACAACAACTATTCATTTTACCAGCTCAAATGACCTCAGTCGCTTGTAGCTTTTATGATCTGTAGCTAGCTACTTAAGCAAATGCTAGCCCCATAAATTGCTTAAAAACACTGTATCCACCTTACTTTTTAGTTTAAGTATAATCTAAAACTAGAATGTTGTATAAGGGGTCTTGATATGCACATAAATGAAGAAAAATGTTAGATCGGACTTTTCAGATTACTCTTCTCATATGCTATTATAGATGCTAAGTTAGCCGGATATGCTTACAATTGCAGCTTACTTTGGACCAGGCAAACACTGTTAAGTTCTTAGGCTATTGTGTATTTGATTTTGGAAAGTTTTAAACATATACCGACCTCCGAATATCTTACATTTAGAGGTTATGATCTCGGACATTAGGAGGTCTACCTTGGCTATATTTTCTAAGGTGTGGGCAGTCACTCTTTTAGGGAGGGGATTAGTACATAGTGAATTTGTATTTGCTGTTTTTTTTTAAGTGCTTCCTCCTTCCTCAAAAAACTTCTGGCAAGGTTAAATTGAGACATGTTCAAGCACCTGCTTTGTATACTGGCTGCTCACAATTGTTAGTATTTGTTTATTTTAAAATATCAAACATGGTGGTCAGGATAGCTATGAATTAAAAATATTAGGAAATAGTTTAAGAATATTATAATATATTTAGCTACTTCTTCAACCTGTAGTCATTGACCCTGTAATATAAAGTGTACTAATAGTGACTATATCCCAGGGCTATTGATCCCAGCTGGGCATTGTAAGACGGAACAGTAAGAAACACAGAGAGGGAAAGAAAGAGGAAAAGGGAAAGCAAGGTGGTGGAAGCGGAAGGAGAATAACAAGCGGTGAGTAATTAAAGAACGGGTAGAGACAGGGAGGGGAAGAAAGGAAAAACAGAATACAACTGAGGGGAGAGAAACGGAGAATAAAAACCGACAGACATGGAAGGAGAAGAAAAAGGGAGAGAACTGAAGGAGGTTTAGAGAGACGTGGAGTATAAACCTGAGTAATGTGAAATTAGAGAAGTTTATTGCGTGTTATATTGTTCTGTAATGGACAATTTGTCTCTGGCACGCTGTCATTAGCGTGCGTTCCCAGGCATAAGCTCACCCTGGAGTTTGAGCTTTGCCAGTGCAAACCAAACACACGAGGAGTGATTGTGTGGAATGCTTTTGGGGTCAACCAACTTAGGAAGTGGATTTTCTTCAGATTTCATATCTAAATGATTACATGCATATGCCTTTTCGGTGAAGACCACAAATCTAAGAGCTGCCTACTTTTCAAGTGGCCCCTGCGGGAAGGGGAAAAAAAGATGATGTGCAATGTGAAAACCCTTCCAGAAGAAATAATTCATAGTGAGCACGCTCTCAGCTTGTGCTTTGATTGGCTAATTGCTCGCTATGCTATGGTTTGTGATTGCAGTTTTGTATGTGTGTGTGTCTAAATGTTCTTAGAGATCATGTGAGGTGATCAGGCCTTTCATAACACTCAATACTGTGCTAAAAACAAGAAAAGGCTGCACCTACCCTGTCTATGTGACTGTCTGTCTGCCTGTCTTGCTTGTTCACGCATGTCTCCCTGTTTGTGTGTCTCTTTGGTTGATTCTGTCTCTGTAGATGTCACTTCCTCCGTCTCTCATCTCCTTCCTCTTTGAAGAGTGATCAAGCCGGCTAACCTAGCACTCAACTGCTGTCTTCCCTCTCACCTTTCCCTCTCCTTCTCTCTCTCTCTCTCTCCCCTTCTTTTATCTTTACAATGCAACGCTGTCTCCTGCTCTACCCAGTTTTGCCTCAAGGTTAGTACTGCACGCCTATTTCTCTTCCTCCATCACTGTCTCTCTCTCGCTCATTCTCGCTCTCTCCTTCATTGTCAAACTATCTTGTCCTTGCATCGGGACATCCTCTCATGTACTTCGCTCTGTCATAAACTCTGTTTTTAATCATTCTCATCATGTCTGTCTGGCTTTGAAGGAGACACCTTGACTTTCCCTCTGCTCTCTTTCTCTGACACATCACTGCCTCTTTGAAGAAGAACTATTATTGTTTCTTTCCTGCACCTTATATT
>NW_022987641.1:581574-614074 GCF_902827165.1 Trematomus bernacchii | reverse complement strand
GTGTTTAGTGTTTGTAAAAGAAGAAAGAGAAGTGAGTGTAAACTGAGCGCTGGGCCAATTGAAACGTTTGAATCCAAAAGTCTATTCTACATGCAGTTGCATTCGTGCAGTAAATGTAGCATAAAGGGGGGAAACCTCAGAGAGCTAACCAGACTCTTGGAGCTTCCTGGAAATCCTCCAATAGGAACATTCCTGCCTGTTTATGAACTGTTACGCACTCACACAGGGCGTAGAGCACCACATTGATCTTAAATATTCAAATGTATCCCACATTCAGGGTGTAAACTGAAACCAGGACAGAACAAAGGAAATCAAAGTCAACCTTAATGAATCCAAACCCACGCTTATTCCATCTGCTTTACTGTTTAGCGTTTCAGCCCCATTTGGTTGTGATAACGATGCATTATGTTACACATGTAGGCCTTTAAAATGCACACAGAAACAAGACAAATAAAATCCACACGTGCACATGCATTTTAACACTAAGATTATTATTCTGTGGGCTTTCAGCGCCCAGGTGCAGCAGAGCAGCTTTGGCCCCGTTGCTGCATTTTAATTTTTCTTCCTGCTTCCCAAATTTCTCTGGACGTTTGGAATTGGGCCCCCTGGACCTTTTAGCAAACACATAGAGGATTTTATGTTGCCGTCTTCTGCCAATATCATTTCTCAAGTTTCCTGGCAGTGAGACTGATGTAAAAGCCATTTGATGGATGCTACCAATACTTTAGGTTAGTTTAGTTTATTGCTTAGATAAACAGGAAAGATGAAACAGAAGGGATATCATACAAAAATGTCAACACTTTTCTATTACACTAGGTGGAAACAAATACTCAGTATACCTGTTATGACAGAAGATTGCACTCAAAAGAATAATAAGAATAATAAGTAGTTCAAATAAGTGAAATAACAGACGCACAACAAATGCGCTGATTTAATCCCACAGCTCTGTGGTGCAGGGACAAAGGTCAAAGGTTGTGACAATTGGAACCTGTTTACACCTTAGGAAACGAAATATGCAGAGTACGGCTCGTAAAAAATGATTTCCCATGAGCGCCCTGCTCTGCTGCTGGTGTGACAGAGCTTTCTGTTGATTCCCATCTCTGGAGGTCAGCCGTTTACTGGCAGCTGCAGCCATGCAAGTGAGGAAAATGGATTAATCTAGGAGCCTGTAAAAAGTTGTGCTAACATTATCGCACACACGTGCATAAACATTTGCACAGAGCAGGCATTTAAAAAATGCAAACATACAAAAGACTCTCTGATTCATACAGAGCGAAAAGAATGACTTTTATTGAGTTGATGAGTTTCTAATGTGGTAGTCAGCAGATCTGTTTTGTCTAAGTGTCTATGTTGGAACCTTGCCGATGGGTGTGCAAGCAGCTACAAATGAACGCTCACATTTATTCCTTAGACTTATCTCTCATCTGTGTCCGTAGACGTTGTTAAACCTCAGTGGCATTAGCAGGGGTTAGTCCACATCTGTGTGTGTGTGTGTGTGTGTGTGGACGGTCCTGATGGAGTCAGGCTGCTGTGATAGCCGATAGGTCTGTGACAGAGGCACAATGGCCTTCAGACAGCTTAAACAGGGATTAAACTCTTTCTCCTTCCCGACCCCTCTGCTCCCAGAGGAATCACTCCTTCATTCCCCAGATGATGATTTACACGCCCAGTAATCCCTCTGTGAACAGACCTACATGCGTCCCACTGTGGAGAAATCTCAAATGTCATCTAGTCACACACCCACAGCTTTGTATTCTATAATATCGTCCCTTAGGGAATTTATAACGCCATTGTATTTCACAGAATGGTTAATCAGAGCGTTTTGCAGAATCATCTTAATGGCAGCGTGTCCTGAATATGTTTGGTTGGAGACGGTTTGAATCTATGTATTAAACATCAGCTGCACTCATGTGACCTGCCAGCATAATGAATACAGATCAGTGTGGCTGCTGTTTGTTTGTGTGCTTACATGTGGAGTCCATGTGGAAGGTTTCTGTAGACAGAGAGGGGATCTGAAGCTGCTGGAGTGGATAAACATTAGGATCTTTATATATATTCATTGAAGTAATACTGGTCTCTTCCATATAGAATACTGAGGCATTTTTTGAATGTTTTTTCTGTTGGAAATATGTTTTTTTTTTAGGAAGAATGACATGTAACAAAGACCCCTGACCCAGCTTCACAACTCTATCATTTTAGAGGCCACCACAACACTATCATTTATTGAGGGTGTTTCTGGATTTGTGGGACATTTTTGAAATAATTTACAATATTGCTGTTTTAAAAAAGCTTTAGATTTTGTTGTATATTTTCAAGGCATACATAACAGGAAAGACAGCGATACAAAGACAAGGCTCACACACATAGAACAAAATCATAAGGGGTGGGGGGGCAGTTACAGTGTTAATTTGATTGTATGCATGCACATGCTCTTGTATCATGATTTGCTCCATCGCATAGATATACTTTCATCTTTTTAATTTTACTTTATTTTGACCTTATCCTTTAAAAAACAAACAAATTTAGACTAAATTTGACATATTTTAGAAGCAGTCAACACTAAGTAATGTCTCCTAAAACTAACAAATCCTACTGTTTTATAGATTTACAGGAATGTAATGGGACAAAAATATAGGTTAATATTACTTTCATGGATAATAAGAGAGGTCTTAATAATTGTATTAACTTTTCCCTTGTATGTGTGTGTGTGTGTGTGTGTGTGTGTGTGTGTGTGTGTGTGTGTGTGTGTGTGTGTGTGTGTGTGTGTGTGTGTGTGTGTGTGTGTGTGTGTGTGTGTGTGTGTGTGTGTGTGTGTGTGTGTGTGTGTGTGTGTGTGTGTGTGTGTGTGTGTGAGCAGGCAGATTAAGGACCAGTCGAAGAAGATGTCCAACCTGAAACACATGGAGCAGCTGGAGAAGAGCAGGAACGCCCAGCTGATGGACGACGCCAAGAAGAGAGAGGACAACCTGAACCAAAGCTCCCAGCAGATCAAGGTGAGAAGGGAGGAAGAGGAGGAAGAGGAGGAAGAGGAGGGATGAGTGGGAAGAGGAAGCTGGGAGTTTACGCAGGGAGATGGGTGGAAAGAAAGAAAGACAGAAAAAGTTTCTCTCCTTCTCTCCGTCCTACCTATCTGTCTGCTATCACAACAACGGTTCATCATAACGTGACAATTGTGACAGGAAGCAGCCTGAGGCAATGTCAAACACACTACTCTATCACAGGCACACACACACACACACACACACACACACACACACACACACACACACACACACACACACACACACACACACACACACAAACACACACACACACACACACACACACACCATGCAGCTCTCGCTTTGGGAGTATGACGGGTAACTGAAGGGGATGATTGACAGGCAGAGCAGATGGAAGATGGAGAGGAGAGGAACATGGTCGTAGCAGTGAAGAAGAGGAAGGAGCTGAGGTGATTAGAGGAGGAATAAAGGACACACACACTGAAACATGCCGTGAATGCTGTGGGTTTGCGTGGAGTGAGAACATCTCCTAATTGTCTGCCGAGGTGTGGATCGACCACAACATGAACAGCCATGTGTTTTCATTTTTATCCTATTTCAGGATTCCTTCATTACTTTTATTTCTCTTTTCTTTCCTCGTCCATCTTCGTCATCCTCCTCCCTCTTCTCTTCCAGTAATCGCAACCTCAGTGGCCGATGAGAGGCAGATGAAAACACTCTGTGTCTGTGTGTGTGTGTGTGTGTGTGTGTGTGTGTGAGTGTGTGTGGTGTGTGTGTGTGTGTGTGTGTGTGTGTGTGTGTGTGTGTGTGTGTGTGTGTGTGTGTGTGTGTGTGTGTGTGTGTGTGTGTGTGTGTGTGTGTGTGTGTGTGTGTGTGTGTGGCTGTGATGGATCTTTGGTTTAAGGAGTTGGGAACCTGTCATTTCTGTGTATGCATGTGGTTAGGAGATGAGCTGAAAGCTATGTGAGTCAGTCCCACTTATGAGACCGCAGCGGTTACGACCATGGCTAGTGTGTGTGTGTGTGTCAATTGACAGCAATCCTGCATTCTTTAACCAGCACAGTTAAGGCAATGTGTGTGTTACTCAGAGCGTTTATTTAATTCAGCACAATAGGAAGATTGAACCTAATTAAAGTCCATCTCAGTCTGCATAGTTAGACAGCCAGTAATGTTGGATCTGGAGCAGGATTCAGATGTGTTGGAGATGTCCCGGAGGTCTGTTCAGCGCCACTGTAATGTCTCATCCTCCTCTCCATCAGGTATTCATTCAACTCTAATTGAACCAAGAAGCCTGGCACAAGGCTCTTTATGGGGAATCGGTGGAAAGGTCACGTAGTCGTTTTACTTGGAAACTGCTTCATGAGTGTCCTCGGAGTCCGATGGAGGATCAGATTTTGTCTAATTTGCGAATATTTTGCAGCTTATTCCAGTCGTTGGAATGAAGAGTGTCCAAGGTTTTAACCCTTGGGACGTGTTAAGCAAGATGTGACAGAGAAAGCTGTGTTACAACAAACTGATGTCATTTAGTAACATGCAGTCCTGATTTGAAGTATCCTAGACCAAGGTGTTGTACTGAATGTGAGCCAATGGATTCTCTGGCCAGTGTTTTACATTAAAAGCCTCCCATGAAACCATTTGATGACCCAGATGCCAAATTGTATAGTATATAGATTAAGTATTCGAAGGATTGTCATAAGAACTTTGTACAGACTTCCACGGTGCATAGATAATACATCCTATTAACTTCCTCTACTGCAAGCATGATGTTTGCTTTGTGATTTCACATTGATTTGATACTTGGGTCCATTACAAAATACCTGCTTATGTAATTAATGTTTAAGGTGAACAATTAAATTAAACTCTGCTCATTTTCAGGTTCCTATTAGTACAAACCACAACACAAGGATTGTAGCCTTTGCAGACCATGTACATGCACAGAAACCTATAGAACACACTACAGGAGAGGAAAAAGCAGTAGGGCCTCTTTCAATGATTATTAAAACCCTTGATGAGCCAACATACAGTCACAGAACTGTACATACTATGTGTATGTTTCTTAATAAGAGCTAAATTAATCAACTGATTTTATCAGCACGGCTAAAGTTTCTGCTCTCCTCACATTGTGTGCTTTCTCTCTGCAGGACTCCCTCCGTCAGAAGGAGGAGCGCATCGAGGAGCTGGAGGAGGCGCTGAGGGAAAGCGTTCAGATCACCGCGGAGAGGGAGGTGGTGCTCGCCCAGGAGGAGCATTCACGCACACACTCTGAGAAACAGGTCAGTAGCAAACACACACAGTATACAGTGTGCATGACTAAAGAGGATGCCTACCCAAAACCAGTTAATGTGTGACCTAAACCTTTCCCTAAACCCCTATCAGTTATTATTTTTAATCCCTCCTGAGGATTTCCTTCATTTCCCTGTCTTTGCTGGGACATTTGGACACGCACGCCAGGAAGCACACACAGACAAACATCTTAGGGGCGACATAGAAACCCTTTCTGACATAGCTAAACATCGCTTTGCCAAAAGTGGCTAATGGCAGAGGCAGAACACCCTGTGCCAACTGAGCTCATTCACACTACCTGTGTGTGTGTGTGTGTGTGTGTGTGTCTGTGTGTCTGTGTGTGTGTGTGTGTGTGTGTGTGTGTGTGTGTGTGTGTGTGTGTGTGTGTGTGTGTGTGTGTGTGTGTGTGTGTGTGTGTCTGTGTGTGTGTGTGTGTCTGTGTGTGTGTGTGTGTGTTTGCCCAGAGGTGAATAAATCCCTATTTAAAGAACAGCTTGTATTTTGTCCACTTCAGCTCAAGCGCACAAACAGCTATTTCTCAAATTCAGTACGAGCCCCGCCACTCCAATTTGTAATATTTTTTATCTATATTAGGACAGTAGCAAAGCTCATAGTGGTGCTGAGGGAGGCTCAGAAGGGAAGGGTTTAATGGATTCAACCTCAGACCAGAGGGAGTGTGTGTGTCGCTCCCCTGGGAGATGGGAAATGTTCCTCGGAGCCTGGATTGGTTTTGACAAGTGGGAAAAAACAGCGTGTGCTGTAGGCATGAAAACTGCTCTGAGAAAACAGACCCTGTAGCTGTTGGCAGTGCAGCCGGCTGATTGTTGCTCCTGCCTCTCTGTTGGCCGTCCTCTCTGACCTCTGCTCACCAGGCTGCTTCTGGACAGACACATACAGACAGGCCTGCAAACACACATGTTACTGCTCACACCCTCACCCAGGGTTAATGTTGGTGGGTGCCACACCAGTAGAAGCCCCTAAGGTGCGAAGAAGATGACACACTGCTTTGGATATTTATTTTGTAGGAATGATGCTACTGAAAATACATTTTTGGTGATTTGATTCTAGAAATGTGATGCAGCTGTAGTGATTTGAGAAAGCAGATACATAATGTGTGCATAGAAATAAACATACAAATCATGTTCCTGAGCGCAAATCATCCAGAGTCATGAGCATACAATATATAACATTTGTGCAGGTTTATTACCTTCGACAAAATACATCCTTTTTACTGATCTGATAATGGTTGGTTACAGAAAGATCATGGTTAGGTTGACATTTCTATTTAGTTAATGATAGCAGGATTTCATCATGAATACAATTATAACTTTGTGTTGAAGTCAGAGTTGTGTGGACACATCCATCCAACCCGACCTCCTCACTCTTTGTCGCTCTATAATAACCTCACCTGCTAGAAGGCTTTGTAACTGGAACGTAACCGTTTTAGCCTGTGGTTATATTTCTTTAGGAGGACATATATGTAGCCTGTTTCCTTTGCACTGACCTTTCAGGAGGCCCAGGAACCATTTCAGGAATGTAGGAACCGAGCGTGCATTTAGACTGGACGAGCAAGAGTCTGCATTTAGTACCAAGGCCATTGTCCCTGCTGCAAGGGTGGTACTACATACTCATTTCTACTACGGCAAGACAACCATGAATCACTCAGAAGGTTGGCCCTGGAGTTCACAAAGTTATCTTTTTCCACCTTGGCAGGTCTCCTTTGAATCATATTATTAGTTCCATAGTTTACAAACATGATGAGTCTGTGTTGTTTACTCATACATAGCCATGTTTTTAATATTCATAATAATTCCCTAATCTTTCTTTCTTCAGATCCAGTCAGAAAGCAGATACAAAATACACTAAAGGAGCTATAAGTTAATCTTTATATATAGTTCCTGTGGTTCTGTAGTCTATGGAGCAACTTATCTAAAACAAAAAAGCAGATCTAGTAATACCGTATGGCTTAAATACAACTCCTCGAAACTAAGAGACGGTTTGAAAGAAGATCAACGAGGCCTAAGGCTTTGGGTTTTCACAATAAAAGGAAAGGAAAGATGGAAAAATCCCATCCAACATGTGTATCCTCCTGAAGTAGACTGTGGCATAATATGTTTACAGTAATTGTGCCAAACTCTCACATTTAATTTGGCATGAATATATTGAAATACTCTGAAATGCTACAAGTGGCAGCTTTAATTAGACGTAACGGAGGCCATTTAGGCCAGGGCGGTGTGCTGGAGAGCGTCCTCCAGATGAAATGCTTCAGTGAAGGAGGAAGGAGCAGAAACGGCAGCGTGCGGTGAAACCAGTGGAGATGGCAGACACACACTCAGCGCAGTCCTCATCCAACGTCAACACCATTCACTGAGCCTGAGACACATCTGTGCTCACTGACAGGACAGCTACACACAGGACGGCGCTCCACATAATCCATACACACACAATCATGGCGGAAAGGAGTGCTAACTGCTATTTAAACAGCACGCCATTTAAATAGCAGTCCCAGCACAATATGGCATTCAGCAGCAGCCAGGGTAGACGCCACTTTGGTTTTCTTACTTGGAAACGTGTCTCTATACACAAGAGTAAATTGTAAATAAATATTGTTGTGTTCCCGTTTCCTTAACCGCGTCACTGCAATTAGGCTTTCACATCATCATTTATGAAACGATGACAACTTCCTCCCTTAATGAGGTCTGTTCAAATGCACACACGTGGCTTATAATAGCATTGGCACACACTGGCAAAACAGGAACACACACACCGTGACTTTATATTGGCACGTACATTGAAAACCTGTATGTGTTGATGTGTGCGAGAAGAGAGGAACTGTCCCAGGGTTTGCTGACAAAAGTGGTTGACCAAACCACAAGAAAATAAGCTGAACCTTTTCTGCTAGACATGAGTCATATCTGTGTGTGATCACTAAAGAGAGGTGGATGAGTGTGTCTCCTCTTTGCTCCTCTCCCCTCCTCTCCTCTCACCTCCTCTCCTCTCCTCTCCTCTCCCCTCCTCTCCTCCTCCCTTTCTTTTCCAGCCGGGCCTCGTCACTCCTCACCCTCCCTGCATCCCTCCATCCTTCAAACTCTACATCTCTGTTAGCCTTCCAGCTCTGTTTCTTAATTCTCTGTCCTTATTTCACACTCATCTGCACTTCCCTCCTCTCCTCTTCTCTCTGTCTCGTCTGAATTGCATTTTGAACGCTGCCTGTGCTTCTGACTGTTCAGCATTTGATATGGTTATCTCTCGTGCTTAGCATTTGTTTCTTTCGCTTAACAGTATATCTTTTCACTTGAGCTCTTTTACAATGTTTCTCTCTCTTCTCCTTTCTTCTCTGCTTTTCCTCTCTGCATGTTTGTTGTTTCTGTGATATCTCCTGCTCCTCTTCCCCCTCCTTACCACTTCTATGTATGCCCTATAACACCTCTCTCCTACTCTCATCATCCCCTTTTCCTTCCTATGTCCACTCTGCCATTTCCCCTTTTCTGTACCCATTCTCCTTCTGTCCCTCTATTATATGTATTTCTGTGTCCCCCCCCCCCATTTAACCATCCCATTTCCTTTCTCTGTTTCCTCTCTCCTACCCCATATCTCTCTGTCTTTGCTCTTTTTGTATGCAGCTCTCTCACATTCCAATGCATGAGTTCACCACAGCCGGCTTTAGGTGGTCAAAGGTAACAAATAATCATTACAAACCTCACTCAGTCACCACTATTTTACTATACATTTCATCCTTCATTCATGTCTTCACCATTCAGTTTCCTTTTTATTCCAATATGTCACACTTTTATTGACGTAACAGCAGCATGGGAACTTGTAAGTGTTGTACAGCTTGTGGTATGCATTCATTCATTCATGCTGATGTTAAAGCAGACCTCCTGTACCCAGTGAACTGAGTATTTGACCTGTCAACTCTTATTTTATCTCTGAACAGGAACTGCTTTCAGATTTAGCTCATCTTCCTTTTCTTTGCTGATGCCATGTGTTTTCTGAGGAAATATATGTACCTTTCTGATTATCTTTCTCCCTTGTTCTTTCTCTAAAAAAAAGGTTTTTCTGTCCCACACTCCTTGCTTCTCTTTTTTATTTGAGTAAAAGAGAAATAGGGAGTACACAACTAGAAAAAAGAGAGAAAGAAATACCCAAGGGAGAATGTATGATGTGTGTGTGAATTACAGTGACAACAAACATTAAACTTACAAACTGAAACACACCTCGACAAAGACAGAGATGAATGATAAATTATAGAAGAGAAAATAAAAGAAAGCATGGAGAAGAAAATCATTTGATGTTCTAAAATAGAGCTTTTCATGTAAAACAGAACAATTATTCAATAATTTCAAAAGAACAGAAGCTGTCAAATACCCACACACACAGAAACACACACATATAGGAAGCTGAAGGAAAACATCAATATATTAACATTATCAGATTCACGTTAAAATATCTTACATTACGTGTGTGTGTGTGTGTGTGTGTGTGTGTGTGTGTGTGTGTGTGTGTGTGTGTGTGTGTGTGTGTGTGTGTGTGTGTGTGTGTGTGTGTGTGTGTGTGTGTGTGTGTGTGTGTGTGTCAGGTGGATGACCTGCTGGTTGCCATGGAGAAGGTGAAGCAGGAACTGGACGTGATGAAGGCCAAGCTGTCATCAACTCAACTCTCACTGGCTGAGAAGGAAGGTCACCTGACGTCGCTGCGGGCCGAGCGGCGGAAGCACCTGGAGGAGGTCCTGGAGATGAAGTAAGACACACACTTTTTACAACTTTATTTATGTTAACATGTAAAACAGCTGAACGTAAACATCGAGCGCCGGACATTTATGTAATTTATCATGTTTCCAAAGACACAAACACACCACTGGGGAAACATGTATTTCTATCTGTCTGCCTACATATTCCCCAGTCCCTAAAGCTGTCTCTCTCCCCATTTTCCATCATTTTAGGTGCTAGAGAAAAAGTCAGAGAAATGTATTTCAGTTAATCCTCAGGGAAACATATATGTGTGCTAAATTGAGACATTTCACTGAAAACCAGGAGGGTTCTTCAGAATTGATTGTGGCATCTCTACCGTGTGGTGAACTCGTGGCCCGTGATATGTCTTGTGAATTCTCCGGCCGAAGCTCCAAATAAACTGTCAGCGTTTGCCATCAAAGCTCGAGCTCTCCTTCGTGTCTCTCTTTGAGTCCTGACTCCAATTGCTTCAGAAGTTTCCCCCACAAAGGCGGGACATCTCTAACGGCCCGTCCACACGGCAGCATTGCGTGCTTCAACGGAGACGCTTCCCATTCACTTTGAATGGGGTGACGTCGCGCTTTGCCGAACTGCATTGTGGTTCCGTCGCGTCGCTTTGACTCCGTTGCTTGCTTCGAAAGTTGAGAAAAGTTCAACTTTTCAAGCGTCGACGGAAGCGCCAGCCAATCAAATCATATGCCAGTACAAGCTCTAGCCAATCAAACCGCGTGCTTGTGTGTCCGGGGCGGGAGATTAATGTGATTGGTTGTTGGTCGCACGCCAGACACGCCCACCGGCAAGCTTCAACACACGCTGCCGTGTGGACGTACCGTAAGCAGGTTGACCAATCACAACCTAGCCCAGTCAACCAATCAGAGCAGACTGGGCTCTGGTTTCAGACAGAGGGTGACAAGATGTGCTGCAGCACATGCAGTATGAGAAAAATAAAGAGCTTTTTGAACATTAAAGCATGGAGACATGTCCCAGGGGAGACACTAAATATAAATATGAACCTGAAAAAGAGCAGAATAGGACCCCTTTAAGATCAAGACTCACCCTTTAACACTTCCCCAGAGTTTAGCAGCCCTTATGATATCTCCAGTAGTTTCCCATGTTGCCTCAGTGTTCCAGGAAGGTGGGCACTGGTCACCCTGACTTGATCATCACCTGACACCTCGTCAACTCCCGCTTTCCTCTTCCTGTCCTTACCTCTCCCTCTCCTTTCTACTTTTATCTCCCCCCTCTTTCGCTCAGCACTTTAAAGCCATAGAAGTAAGAAGTGTGTTAATGGAATAACCATGTACCGCTGTCCAGCTCTTCATATGATTGATTACATCCACAGACACCCACACACACTCATGCATATGCTGTAACTCAGCTGCAGTCGAATGTGATTTTAATGGATGGGTTTGCATTTTAAGTGCAGCCAAGAGGAGTCCAGCAGTCCGATGACTCCCTGTATTTTCTGCCGTTTTACATCCTCACTGAGACCTTACAACGAGGCCTAATTTAGTGGAACTCTGTTTCGGGCAGAAATTGAAGCCAACAAGAAATGTCAGTGTTAGCATGTCCTGCCTGTTTATACGCGCTGTGGGACTATCTTTTACTGTGGCATGATGGGAAAATGAAGGCATGGGCTGTGATTTAGTTTTCCTGCACTCTGCATTTTTCTACCGTATGTAGCACTTCTTTGTTTTTGAGGGAGAGACAGAGTGTGTGTGTGTGTGTGTCCAGCGGCATGTCCATTCACAGGCCAGGTGAGCAAGTTATTGGCCATTTTATCACCGTGGTAACAACCCGTGCAATTACTACAAGCATCAGCGCTTTAGAATGCGCGGCCTTGTTTTGGTACGTGCACTGGCACGTGTGAGTGTGCACGTGTGCAAGCAGGCTATGATTGATTTATTGCCCGTTTCCAAAAATACAGGCCCAATGATGAACAGGCATCATGTACATATAAACACAAATGCAATAGCAACATACAAACACACACACTGACCACCCTACACACACATGCATGACTACATTTAACAGACTCCAGTGGGATGTTTAAATCGAACTATATTTACTTCTCTACTATGCTCATGTGTATACTTCCATAGTGGTTACCATCATCATCAGACACCCCTTTGTCCTAACTCTGAACTGTGATGTGACTCTTTTTTTCCATAAAAACACAATACCTATTGTCCACAGACCAAATATTTACTCTGCTCATCGTCTCTGGTGTTTCTGTCAAAACACTTCACATATTCCACCATGAGCAAGTATTTATGGCTTGCAAATTGTTTATTTGACCTTTCACTTTCTTTGTTTCTACAACTTTACACTATGGTTCAGGTTCAGGTTATTTATTTGTACCCATAGGTTGATTTGGTTTGCAGATAAAAGACAAGGATTCACCATGACACAAATACCAGGTCAACACAGACAGCACCCCCTGTAAAAATACCTAAAAACCACTAGTAAAAACATGAGCAATAAATAGGCATATGGCATCTGTAATTCTACAATGACATAGAAGTTGTGTATCTTCAGATATATTGACACCTCTTGGTTTCATGGAGCAAAAGGCACATTTTACGTGGCTTGATGAAATAGAAAAGGCCATTTTGATACTTATTTGATACACAAGTCAGCGTTTCAAGGCACGCTTTGCCCCTTTGATGTTATTCTAATTTGGGTGTTTTGGTGCCTTTAGGGGCAGGTTATAATTACCTGTGAAATAATACATTTGTATCACATAATGGTTTATTAGTTACATAAACACATTTTCCTCCTTCAGTTTGAATCATGAAGTCAGTAAGTTGGTCTCACCAATATTGATTGTTTTTTAAGATATTATTTATTTATTGTTGCCCAGCAGTTTGTTTGTGTATTGAGTCCTACCAACACTTCTACACCACTTACTTTTTCTTAAGTTTCAATCTGCGTAGGGGTTGTTTTCTGATCAAAGGTAGCTCCAGCTCTCACCCCGAACACATTAGATATTCTTCTTTACAGTAAAGCCTCCATGTCTGCAGATGCTTATGCATGCGTATGTGATTACTTGACAACGCACTGGAAGGAACACAGCCCTTTCATGCTCTGCCTTTGCATAATACATGATCTTTCTCAGTCTGCAGTAAGATATTCTCCTCACATATTTGGGATATTGTGTAGTTTTGGGTCAGGTAGCTGCACGATTTCTTGCTGTGAGTTATGCACATGACGCCACCGCTCATATTTTTCACAAGACATAAGCGGTTGGTCAGCAAATACGTCATTTGCTTCTGGCTTCCTCCCACATGTAAAACATGAGATGTTTGAGGTGGCTGCGTCCTGTGCGTCCATATATCTCCGTGTAGCGCACATCAAACTGTCTCTGCACACACACACTGCCGTAACTCTTCGGGGTTTGATGTCGGACCCGCTGCCCAGTTTCACATTGGTGTAAGGTTTAATGTTACTGTAGGACGTGATATATGATACGACATGTTTCAGAGCTCTGTTGGACAGGCATGGAATATAATAACACACACTCTCACTCCCATGCAGAAATATATACCAAACACAGCTGGAATACGACACTCTTTTTGCCTTCTCTGTTTCCTCCGTTTAGTTCTCCTATTGCTTTACACACACACATGCACTCACACACACACAGTGGTATGAGCGTCTATCTTTCACCAACTGATGTTTTTTTACTCCAACATTATGCTAACCTTCAGTCCCAGATGTGTATTGTTAATGTGTGCGTGTGTGTGTGTTTGTTAGCCAGCCAAGGGAGAACACACTATAGTTTTTATATATAATAAAGAATAAACATTCCCACGTTAAATATCTACATAAAACCACATGCAACATCCACAAGACCGCAAATACAAACTAATAACATTTAACACACACACACACACACACACACACACACACACACACACACACACACACACACACACACACACACACACACCAAATCCCATTAAATGGAGACACAGGGATTACACAAACAGAGCTACACACCTCTGCCCTGCAGGGCTCCATCATGCATCTTTCCCACTGATAAATCATCTGCAGCGACCTTCACACACACTCGTAAAACACACAGGGAGACATATTTTTTTGTGATATACATTAAATATGCACATGCTCATTCTCTTAGCAGCCTCATGTGTGCTTGTGGTCATGTGTGTTGTCATGTGTTTGGAGTATGCAGGTGTGTGTGTGTGTGTGTGTGTGTGTGTGTGTGTGTGTGTGTGTGTGTGTGTGTGTGTGTGTGTGTGTGTGTGTGTGTGTGTGTGTGTGTGTGTGTGTGTGTGTGTGTGTGTGTGTGTGTGTGTGTGTGTGTGTGTGTGTGTGTGTGTGCAGCAGCCAGCTGGAGGAATGTGCTGACAGTGTGTGTGTAACAGCGGGGCGTCACGTCTGAAATCCCAATCTGGGTGAATTAAAGCCCGTTTTACTCTGCGCTGTTCTGCTCTGCTGAATACTGAACACACATTACTTCTTCACTCTGCTGCTCCACAGTTTTTAACCTCCAACGCAATACTCCATAAACCAGAGGTGGAGGAAGTACTCAGATCTTGTACTTGATTAAAAGTACCAGAGTGTAGGAATACTCGGCTACAAGTAAAAGTCCTACATTCAAGTAAAGGTAGAAAAGTATCAGCATCAAAATATACTTAAAGTACCAAAAGTAAAAGTAGTCATTGTGCAGATTGGTCCATTTCAGAATAATATATATGATATGTTTTATAATGATTGATCATGAAAGTGTTCTCAAAGCTGGTAAAGGTGCAGCTAGTTTGAATGACTTTGTATACTGCAGGGTAGCTTGTGAATTTACTTCAGGTGGAACTAAAGTCTGCTTTAACACTTGATTATATTTCACATCATTCATCCAGATCTGTAAAGTAACTTAAGGTATTAAATACATGTAGTGGAGGAAAAGTACACCATTTACCTCTGAATTGTTTTGGGGTAGAAGTACACAGTAGCAAAACATTGAAATACTCAGGTAAAGTCCCTAAAAATCATACTTAAGTATAGTACTTAGTAAATGTACTTAGTTACTTTACACCACTGTCTAAAACCAGACTTCATCACACACATACAGAAGATTTAGTTTGGCTTTTTGAATAGTGTTGCTACGATTGATTAAAATGCTTCAGAACCTATATCTCTGAACATTTATTGTAAGTATTACAAACAATAATGATCCCATTAGCTTTTGCAGTTTGCAACATTGTAATGCAGCTTTTCCCTAAAGGCAAAAGATCCCTTTAGTTTCCAAAATATTCTGCAAAAGTCCATTCTGATACCATAACAATGTGCTGAGAGGAGAGGAGGTGCAGGAGGAAGGATGGGCAGGAAGACAGAAAACAAGAAGTGAAGAGTGCAAAACAAGGAGAAGAAAGGAGAGTGGAGAGGTCAGGGCGAGAGGTGTAAATCTGTTTTTCGGCAAGGTGGGGGCAGGAGGCAGGATAATAAAATGAAAGAAAAGAAGCAGAAATGTTTTAATGGCGGGGGAAGCAAAGAGGAGAAGAGGAGAAAGACAGCTGTCCAACAACAACTGAGCCAGGCCAACGAAACTGTGTGATATCCAGAAAAATGATATTACCTCCTCTCCGTCTGCCTCGCTGCTTCCGCTCCTCCATCAATCCTTCAGACTACAGTGTGTATTAAATCTGTATGTCCAACTCCCCTGCTTCACCCAGCGGTCTTCTTATGCATTGATTCACTAGAGAAGAACAATGCATATAAGGTTTTATATGAGCCTTACACTCAGAATTCAGTTGTTGCATAAAACAGCATGGAACGGATTCTGTTTATTTGCAAGGTTGTTATGGAGATATAGTTAATGGTGCTTAAAAAGTCTTATTATTACAAAAGAAAACCCCAAAGCATCACAATGAAAAGACCCTGCTGTTGATCATTCTTTTAGCAATTCAAATGGTCAAAGCTCACAGCAACTGGCTACCCAGCGATCCCTTTACTTCTGTTTGCTTCAGGGAAACTAAATATGCAGTTTGGGTTGTTTTCCCTGTGAGGGGGAGGCTGCCTGCGGCTGTGACAAGTCAGCAGTTCATTTCAAATTACAAAATGTATTCGGATTTACTGTGACACGATCTTCTGTTTGCCTTAAAGAATATGAAAAGGGAGCTTTTAGTGTTTTTAGCATCTACAATAAGCAGAATTGAAGTGTGTGTACACACAAACGCTGCTGTGTGCACCACATGTACAGTTAGACTGTAAAGAGTGCTGAAGCTCCAGGTTTCTTCAGTCTCCTGCAGAGAGCTCAGCTGATGCCTCAAGGTGAACACTATAAATTCAATTTATCTCTCCTTTGCTGCTCTGTTCTGTGTTTTATCCCTATATCCCTCTTCCTCCATCCCTTCCTCCCCTCTCTACTTCTACCCCTCTTCTTCTCTCTCTTATTTTTTACATCCTTGCTGCCTCTCTCCATCTCTCCTCTCTGAGCCTACATCTGTCTGGAATCATCATTACCGCCTGATTTCAGTCCGGCAGCCCGGCTGTATTTCTCTGTCTGTGTCTTCCCTGTTGTCACTGAACACTAAAACTAATCGATGGTGTGTGTGTGTGTGCGTGCGTGTGTGTGTGTGTGTGTGTGTGGGTTTGTTTTGCGTCACTCTGTGAACATGCAGTCAAAGCTCTTTTTTTTATGTAACGACAGCTCAGTCACTAACAGCCGGAAAGCCATAGCTAACAATATGGCAAGCTGTTTTAAACACACACACACACACACACACACACACACACACACACACACACACACACACACACACACACACACACACACACACACACACACACACACACAAACACTGGACAAACTGTATTAGGTTAGTTGACAGCGATAATATTAAGGTGAACCTAATATTTTGTACTTAATACAATATATTTGTGCTTTCAACTAACCTAATACAGTTATGTCAAATCTGTTGACATAATACATTAAGTTAAAGTAAACGTTTCAGTTTATTCAGTGCACACACAGACACACAATAACACTAATGTAAGAACTGCATGATGCCTTCGGATATAAAACACACACACATTCACACAGAGTCGCTTATAAACCATATAAGACAGCATGACTGCTTGGCTTTAGAGGAACCCTTGGAGGTACACACAAACACACACACAAAAACACACATGCATGCATGAAAATAAATCCTCCTACACAAATGCATGTACTCATTCTTATGGCAGCACACCAAACAGGTGCCGGAGACAGGCTCTTTGATCCCCCAGCAATGACATTAATCCACAGTGTGTCAAAGTCTATGTGTGTGTTTTTGTGTGTGTGACAGAAATGTTGAGGGCTTAGCATGACAACAAGGGGCACGCCGTTTGACACTTAGTCTTACAAGCTCCAAATCAGAGCGCCTCGCTCCCCGGCGTGTTTTTTCTTTCTTGCGCTCTCTGTACTTGCCTTTTTTTGCCCTTTTCTCTCCGAGTCTGGCTGTCCTCCTCTTTCCTTTTAGATGTTTCCTTCTCCCTTGAGAGAGACTGAGGGAGAGATTGAATCGGGGAAAATAGAAGCAATAAAAGCAGTGCTCCGGTTAGAAGTCGTATTCAAATACCAGGGTTTTTTAAAAGTCTCAGTGATCTTCAGCTGAATATAAGATAAGTCTCCTTCTTATTGTCCTGACTCTATTTTATTGTAATTCTCTACTCTTATTGCCATTTGTATGTGTAATCTGTACAGAACCCTCACACCAATGAAGCACTCTGAATTCAGCTGAATAAAAAGAGGGGATTTAAAACAAGCACAACAAGCCTAGAACAAGAGAGGACATGTTCTGAAGGATGAAAGAGAACCAAACACATCAGAACAAAGAGAAACAAGTGGAGAGAAAGAGCAGATAAAGGAAAAAATGATGAAACCTCAACTGGCCAGTTTTCCTCAGACGATTACAGGTTGTGAGTGCCAGGTCGGGAACACATCGTTTAACAGCAATTAAAGAGGGAAACGAATCAAAAAGTCAAAAACAAAACATGTTTTTCTTTTCTCCAAAGCTTCTGATTGTACATTATAGGTGCCAAACAATGACATTATTTATTCTGGAAGTAATACACTTAAGTAAACAGACAGGAGGACATGCTACTGACAGACTGGCTTGTTTAACATACTCTGAAGAGAAAGTAAGACATTAGCTGGAGAGAGAAATAAACAGATTTAAACCTGACGCTCTGACATCAACAGTATAATCATGGTTATAAATAACTGCACAACTATCATTTACACAATGTGTTTCCATAATAAGACTTTCCTGGCTCACAGTGAGGCATTTAAGTATTGAAAATAAGTGATGAACAAAGAAACTCAGCACATAAACGTACCAGATGAAATGAATCACGGTGGATTTTGTTTCAGTAAAACTATGATAGTCATTCATTTGAATTCTATTTAGCTCTTAAAATTACAAAAAGATCATGCAAATCATTGTCACCAGTAGGGTACTTTTCAATTTAGAGACTTCCCAAAAAACGTTTAAACCTGATGTAGGAAAGTATTTATTGATAAAGTCAAAATGCATAAAATGAAAAGTGACTCCATTGGACTCCTTTGGTACTTCTGCAACCCAGTGACATCACTACGTAACACTCGCGCTTCTATTAGCTAGCGCTTCAAAACATTGTACGTGATAGTCTAAGGGGTGGGACATCTCTAAGCGGTTGACCAATCACAGCAGAGCCGGCCAGCTAACCAATCAGAGCAGACTGGGCTCTGGTTTCAGACAGAGGGTGAAAATAAAGAGCTTTTTGAACATTAAAGCATGGAGACATGTCCCAGTAGAGACACTACATACTGATATGAACCTGAATATGAGCATAATACGACCCCATTTTGTCTCCATTCACTTTCAGAGCAGTAACACGCAGTGGAGAATAGCCGTAACACAGGTAGCCTCTCTAAATACAGCACATTGACAGAAACACCTTTGTCACTCTCACATTGTCAAATAAAGCAAAACTGGTTTCAGAAATCGTCTTCCAAAGACATGTGGGAGACGCAGGTGTCCCATCCTGTGACTGGAGTGCTGACAGATTGTTAGCAGATGTCTTTCTGCAGAAATTGATTTACTGTAAAGAACCACAGTGAAGAGAAAAGCTGCATCTTTAGTCACACTTCTCCGTGTGTGTGGTCCTATGGAAAGAGCAAACCCCGCCGACCATGGATAATGCATTTTTACACCTTTCTTATTAGTCACAGTGTGTGTTTTTAAATGTGTGTGAGACAGAGAAAGAGAGAGTGTGTGTGTGTGTGTGTGTCAAGAACAGATCCTCATTCTGTCATGCAGTCCCACCTGCCCTCCTCTCTTTCTCCCCCCTCTGTCTCTCTGCCTCCCCATCCCGCTACTCTTTCTCCCCCTTCATGTCTCTTTGATTTGTTTTCCCTCCAAATCCTCCAGTTATTTTATTCCCTTCCCTGTCAGTGCTGTTTCTTTCTGTGTGTGTGTGTGTGTGTGTGTGTAAGCTCTCTTGCTGTCTTTTCTTTAAGCCCCTCTGATGTACAACAGCTCCTTGAGGGGAGCTTTTCTCTCCCTTACTCACACACACACACACACACACACACACACACACACACACACACACACACACACACACACACACACACACACACACACACACACACACACACACACTTATCCTATGCACCAGCTTTAACCTATTTTCCTAACACTCTCTCTCACGTTTTCCCATTCTCTCTGATGCTCTCTCATCCCGTCTTCTCCTTTCACACTAAATCATTCATATCCAGTGTGTCTGACCCACTTCCACTATAGTTTAAGACACACACGCGCACACACAGCTTTCAAAAAAGATCTCCAAAAATCCTGCTGTTCTCAGTGTGTTTTCGTACATTATACAGTGAGCTACTTTAATCGGAGTAGTCAAAGATAAAAACAAAACAGTTTCTATCACATCAGGACCTGGCTGCTGTCCTGACAATATGATTATCACTTTCACAGTCTTAATAAACAAGTATTCTTTCCAAACAAAGTTTGTTTTTTGGCGTTGGATAAAAGCCTCATCTTGACTGTAATTCCCAAAAATCATTTTATCATTATTCTGCATTTTCACCCTGCTATCATCCCTTTCATGTGTTTGGCTTAATGTAGCCGTGGAGAGCAGTTTCAAACTTAACAACTGCGGTAGGTGTCGATCATTCTCTCTAATGACTTTATGATCTAGTGAAGTGGAACTTTGTGTTGGTGCTTTTGCAGCAGAGAGAGAGGGAGGGAGCAGCAGAACATGCTCTTCTATAAACCAAGGCTTTATTGGCTGTCTCTGCTTTGATGCTGTGTGTGTGTGTGTGTGTGTGTGTGTGTGTGTGTGTGTGTGTGTGTGTGTGTGTGTGTGCCCTCCCATATCTTCCTCTCCTTTTCTTTTAGACTTTCAGAACAGTAAGTCTTAAGGCCTACAGTTTTTCAGTGAGAATAAAATAAAATAAAACTTTATTTAGCACTTCATACACAGAAGGTAACACAAAGTGCTTCACAAACCAAATAGAAAAAGAACAACAATAATACCACCCCCACTTCCCAGCTTATACGTAAATAACAAGAAACACATCACTTTATAAAAAATAAAAAAAAGGAATTCACTTAAAGGTTAATATACACATGACTGAATAAAACAAGAATACAAAAATAATAACAATTTCATGCATAAAGTTCTATTTAAAGTCAAATGTAAAAGGAGGGTCTTCAGAATGAATGCTCTCTGCTGCCCCTCAGGTCCTCTGGGAGGCTGTTACACAATTGTAGGCCGTGATGATAAAATGACGCCTCTTTGCTTTCCCTTAAATAAAAGGTTCCAGAAGACTTGATGGTTCTACAGGGTGCATTGGTTTAAAGCAAATCTGATCAAACCTTTAAGAGGAACCTGTGACCCAAGATTTTCATTGCACAACTACACTGCAGCTGACGAATAAAACCTTTGACCCTTTGGAAAAACAAATAAAGTATTTGAAAATCAATTCTGAGGCTCAAAGGTAGCCAGTGCAGAGACTTTAATATGGGGAGATGTGAGGTTCTCTGAAGTAGAACATGTGGAGGGAAACGTCCTTACACAGAGATGAGGTGGAGTTTGACACACAGCATGTCCTACAGTTCTAAAGAGAAAACTGTGAGTCTACACGCAGCCTCCTGTGTACCAGAGCAGACTGTCACAGAGACAATGAGAGCTGCTTTGTTCACTCGGAAACACAGAGCAGAGAGAGGGGATTATTTCTAAAATAGCTCTGTGTTTGTCTTAGACAGGGACTGGCCTATGTCACACTGGACTGAATCTACTTCACACACACACAGGGACACACACTCTTCACTCTTACACATACATGCACTGTAAAGGACTTTCAATACACACAGACAACTTGTTAACAGTCACACACACCGAAATACATACGGTACATCCTTATGAGCACATGGACAAACAGAAGGACATGCTGTCATAAACACAGACATGCATCTGTCACCACACACACACACACACACACACACACACACACACACACACACACACACACACACACACACACACACACACACACACACACACACACACACACACACACACACTGTAGATTGCAGTAGAGGGTGACAGCATGAAAGAGATAATGCAGCACACACAGGAAGCTGTTTGGAGTGTGTGTTTGAGTATGTGTGTGTGTGTGTGTGTGTGTAGAAATATGTGAGTGATCTAAGACCAGGCATTAGTGTTTCTGATAATGTGAGGGGCCTTAAGTGGTTTTAGGAAGGAGAGAGCCCCCATGTATGTGCGTGTGTGTGTGTGTGTGGCTTAGTGTTGGGGTTGGGGTCAGGTGCCTGGTGCGTCTGCATGTATCTGCTTACTGTCTGCCTTGTCGCCGCGGCGATGACATCATGGCACACGACCGCCGAACGTCGGAAAGAATGCCTCTTGTCTCCTTAACAGACGGAGGAGGTGGGGAGATAAAGGAGGACGGGAGGAGAGGTGAAGAGAAAGAGATATGGGGGTGGGGGGCTAGGATAGAGAATATGTGAGAGTCTGAAAGGAAGTGGGAAGTGAATATAACCTAAATGGAAACTAGACTACCTTTAGTGTATCAAAAAGTATTTGCAATTGTTGTAGATGCGTCTTTTACAAACACATAGGAAAGTCACAGTTTCCAGGTGCCCTTATAAGGCATTTTATATTTTCAAAACCAGTAAAGGAGGTTTGTTTGAAACATTTCCCGGGAATTATTGGAATGTTTTGCACTCATGCACCTCATAATTAAAGTCCAACGCCAATGTTTAGTGAGAGCTAAAGTAAGGGTTGGAGTGGCTGAAATGTGCATCTCCTACCACACGTACAATAACACTTACCAATTGTTTTAGTTCCCTAACTTTAACCATATCTCAACAACTGTATTTCCGTCATAACCGCGATCTCACTCTGACCTAAAGCATACTGTAGCTGTCATGCACAGATATTGTGGAATTTCTCTTTTTTTAAACGAGTGTATTGAATGTGATTTGGGTATTTTTCTCAATTGTTCAGTATCAAAGTTCTCCTTCTCCTCTTGAGCCACCTTTATATTTTCCCGCGCACAATCCGGTACTTTTTTTTATTGAGCCTAGCTGAAAGCAGATCTGAACAGTGAAAGAATAAAGTGACACCTAAACAAAATCCGGGGGCCAAACGGGTCACAAAGAATTGACAAATCTCTGGAGTGTCTAGTGCAACAAAGTGCGAAGAATACCAAAGTTGTTGTCAAAATATGAAACCATGAAGCTATAACAGATTTTGAATAAGATTTTACTTTGAAGACCTTCCTTTATCCTACTGTGCCCTCCATAATACTCCGGAAAGACTTGGAAGTAAAGTAACAGATCTGAGGCTGCGTGTCCGCTGGGAGCCTTTCCTCTGCACACTGCTGGCTGCATTGTCTTTGTTATTTTCAGTTAAGAAAGGGTAAGGACACATTGCCAGCCAACTGAGAGCATACTGTGTTTTTAAGTGCCTTCTGACGGCAGAATTATCTAAAGATTTGGCAAAAGAGAGCTGCACTTGAAACAGATTTTAATGATCACATCGTAACAGCAGTAGCCACAACTAGCACTTGTCATAAGCATGTGTTTAGCTCTGGCCAAACAGAGATTATTTTAAGTGCGTTTGTGTGTTGAAGAGATGTAGGGAGAGCCCTAGAGAGGCCCAGAATGAGACGAGTGCATCTGGAATAAATATCATTTTATCACCGGGGTTTATAAGCGCCGTGTGCTGGCAGGTTACTCTCAGATATGATATAAAACTAGACGCACTGTTAGCTTTACAAGACTAATGTTCCATTAGCCTTCCTGTGTTTGGGTGTGTACGTGTGTGTGAACCAGTGACAGTTTGTGTGAAAAAAGAAAGGGAAAAACTGTGAAAGTGTTTCAGGGTTTCAGAATCTGTAAGAAAGAAAATGATACCCTGATTATATTTAGTCCGAGAGCTAGTTCAAAGTGTTGCATTTTTCAACACTGTAATGAAGAGAAGGAGCATTTTGGATGACTATGGGCGTGTTGAAACATAATATTATAAATTCATAAACATATCGGTGAAAAATATCTCAAAACTGTGCTTCCATATTCACATGTCTGAAAAGTATTTGAGCAGACTGGCCCGGGGAATCACTCTACCCAGTCTCCACTCCCTCAGCCTCTGCTCCTGACAGGAATGCTGTGTCCAGATGCATGATGGGACACTTGTACACTGACAGTTTGGTCAGTGAGGTTGACCAAAGAATCTGTGGGTCTTCACGGAGTCCAAACGTGCAATCTGTCTTGATTTAGACACTCTCATCACTGCATTCCTCTCTGCACCGCTGTATCTGTGCGTGTGTCTGTGACAGACCGAAAGAGAAACCGTCTAATTGTCTGCAATGCCAGACCATTGACATGCACAGAAACCTATACAACACACTACAGCAAAGGGAAATCCCCAAAAAGCACAATAGGACGTCGTGATCTAGAAACAGCAGCTTGATATTTTCTAAAGTTTCTCTTTATATATTACCTGATTGCAAAATACAATTTATGTCAGAAGCTAAATTCAGTCACACAGACGAAGAGTGATTTTATTATGTTCTGTGCAATTTGGCATCTTTGTGTGTGTTTATGTGTGATAGTGTTTGGGAAATCGTTGAGCCCTGTGGGATTGTGGAAAACCCGTTGTGATTTAGATTCTCTATGGAAACGGACAGAATTCTGAGTATTTGGAGCCTTCGGTGTCCTCAAATCTGTGGCTGATGGGATGCGGCTTGTTGCTTCCGGAACCACATGGAATGCTATCTCTCCGTCAGCCCGACCTAAGGAGTCAGCCAGGGGAAGAGATAGAGAGCCAAGAGGCCTGACAGACAGACAGGGACTAGAGAGTAATACCTGTATGCAAACAGAGTGACAGACATTTATATGTGTGTATAAAGCTGTTGTCAAATGAATCAGTTCAAGACAATATGAAGGAGGGTTTATCATGAGGATCTATATGGCATATAGACAATGTGGAGACATCTTGATTGCATGGTGTGCGTCGTACTTCACCACAGGGAGCTCCATATTTATGTAACCATTTTATCGTTCTAAATCACAAAGTAGCGCCCAATAAAGAGGACATTGCTCCACTTGTTGACACACCATGGGTTCACCATGACATTCAAGTATACCCAAATTAGTATTGGTTTTCTTTTGTCCGGATTTAGAGACATCTATCTCCGGGATTCCTGTCTCCACACCAATACCAGTGAAGTGATTGGAATGAAGTGCTCATAAAGTTTTCATTTAGAAATGTGATGGGAACATCCTCTGGATAACTAAAAAAAGGTGTCTTGTAATTTTCTGCAATATGTTTTTGCAAAAGAAAACTGCATTGAAACCATAATGTATGTGTCCTATTGCAACTATTTCATATTGCAATTATTGCTCAACTTGTGCATTATCACCAAGTGTGGCTTGAATTAAATAAAATAAAAAGGTTTGTAGTCTTGCTAACCAAACGATTGTTCTCTGTGCAGGCAAGAGGCGCTGCTGGCAGCCATCAGTGAGAAAGACGCCAACATCGCCCTGCTGGAGCTCTCCTCCTCCAAGAAGAAGAAAACCCAGGACGAGGTGGCAGCTCTGAAGCGGGAGAAGGATGGTCTGGTTCATCAGCTCAAACAGCAGGTAGGATTACTGTGCACACACTAAAACACACACACACACACACACACACTTCAACATCTAAGTGGACACCAGGAAAGATTTTCGTCAGTTATTTTAAAGAAAGAGGGGCAGAGATGGAGGGGAAAAAGTGTGAGAGGGGTAAAAGGGAACAGGTGAAGTGGCACTGACGAGGGGAGCAAATGAAAACAGGAGAAACTGAGTCCAGATGTGACCACAGTCCTCCCACCACCACGGGTACATTTAGGATTAGCCTACCCCTCCCACACACACCGCACACAAACACACACCAAGTTCAAATGTTCCATAAAATCCAGGGTCACAACACTTTCATGTGAATGAGTTTTTATTTAAATGTTCTGTCCTCAGATACACACACTGAATCTTAGCAACACTTCCCTGGTATGGCTACACCTTCACAAGCACAGACATGCCGATGTGTACACACTCACCCAGGCCAAAAACAAGGATATAAACATGACCAAATGCCTCTGTGGTTCCAACAGAGGTCTATTCACACACTCAGAGACACGCTCACACACAGTTAAAGTTCTCGTGGGTCTAGTGAATTAACCAACCCCTGAGTGGACGAGCCTGCTGGGAGTTTGGTGGATTTCTTCTTCGCTGGTCTCCTGTTTGTACTCACTTTCTGTCCACATCTGTCACTCCTTGTTTTTGACTTGGTGTTTTTATTTGATGCACAAATTCACAAAAGTTGTGCAACAGTACACAAATTATAAATAAATTGATACAGAATAAGAAGGTCAAAAGTCAGAGCTTCGGTGCTTATCTTCCCTTCTGCTGGCTGTACACCAATGATATTTATCACATTCATTACATTTATAACGTTACCATAGCTGCTTCAACATGATCTTACTGGATGGTTGGGCTACACACATTTTCTGCAAACATGGGACCAGTCAATAGTGGAAGAAGTACTCGGATTATGTACTCAAGTAAAAGTATCATACTAAATTGTAAAAATACAAGAAAAAGTATCCAAAAGTATTGGCCTCACATTAAGTACCAAAAGTACTTGTGTAAACACCCATTTCAGAATTATATACAGTACATTTTATATATTAAATCACTGGAATATAATGAATGATGCATTAATGTATTCATCACAGCTGGTAAAGGTGAAGCTACTTTTAATGACTTTATATACTGCTGCCTGATATCATATCCTATAATTATATGTCAATGTTTATTTATTAGGTCATTTAAATGGTTACTAATGTAGTGGAGTGAAAAGTACAAGTCAAAGTCAACTTTATTGTCAATCTCAAAATATGTTTGTACACACAGAAAGATCGAAATACTGTTTCCCACAGTCCCGAGGTATAGAAAACACACATTAAAATACAAGAACACTCAATAATTACAAAAAAACACAAAATAACTGTTTACTTCAAGTGAATCAATATTGTCTTCTAAAATGTAGTAGATTAGAAGTATAAAAAAGGAAAGTACTTTTTTAAAGTACCTCAAAATTGTACTTAAGAGATGTGATCATCAAAACAGATAAGTTAATCATTTATTTGTATTTATTTGCATAATGTTCGCATTATTGGACATTGCCAAATATTCACTTAATGGATTGAATTAGTTCTAACGGATTTAATAAGATGGATGCACAAGAGAGAGGAAAGTTGCGCGCAGTTGTGTGTAAAAGAGTGTTTGAATTGGTGTTTAAGAGAAGTGTTGGAGAGTGGTTGTGTCAAATGAAGTCATTATAACATACATCACTCTCCTCTCTCTTCCTCCCTCATCTCTCCGTCCTTTTTGAAGTCGTTTATGACACCTCAGGGTCTCCGAGGAGGGTACTGACAACACAGAGACTACTGTCTGGGTGTCAAGGGTGTGGGCCAATGCTGTGTGTGTCTCTCTCTTTCTTTCTCTCTGTGGTGTCATAATTTTCCGTCCCTCAATGATGGATCACAGCCGAGACTTCCTCAATATTCCCGTGTGTGTGTTCACGTGTGGTTGTGTTTGCAGTGTAACCATCAAGTGAGTTAGCTGAGGATAGTATTTTTAGCTCGCTCCCATCAGAGTGACATATGCACACACTTTGCTACTGATAACCTGCCTGACAGCTGGACAGACAGAGTTGCGGTATGGAATTGTATGTGATTATAAATCAGAGAGCTTTGGTTGCCATGAGGCAGGTGTAAACAGAAAGCAGTGTGTTTAGCTCCGTAAAGTAAAACTAAGTGGTTAACTTGTGTGATGGATGATCCCCAATGCTATTTTTTACAGTTTCTCCAGAGTGTTTTTTGACGGCCATCACTCTTCAGTAGATCATAGGTCAAAGTGTTTTAGTAGCGCTTAAACGCCGCTGACATCGCACGTCTGGTCTGAATTTGTGTTTGAAACACTGCTTCACCTGTGTTTCTTTGGAGCAGGTTACATTTACAGAATCAGATCAATGTTTGAAATCAGCAACTTAAACATATTTGAATGAACAGACAAAGTTCTGTATGGCTCCTTGCAACGAGCTGTAGCAGCAACAAAAAATGAAGATGTACTTTGCTGCCTTTGTCTTTTTTTATAATTATCTGAGATTAACATAATATTTGTTTTTTTAAACTTTATTGAAAGAGTTCAATGTATGCAGCGAAAAATTGTGTTAAAGAGGACATATTCTGCTCATTTTCAGGTGTATATTAGTATTTAGTGCCTCTACTGTGACATGTCTGCATGCTTTAATGTTCAAAAAGCTCTTTATTTTTCTCATACTGCCTGTGCTGCAGCACCTCTTTTCACCCTCTGTCTGAAACCAGAGCACAGTCTGCGCTGATTGGTTCGCTGGCCGGCTCTTTTCTGATTGGTTTACCAATTAGAGATGTCCCGCGCCTTAGCCTATCTTGTACAATGTGTTTGAATACTAGCCAATAGAAGCCAGTGTTACGTAGTGATCTCACTATGTTCTCTAAGTAATCAAAGGAGTTCAATGGCAGCGTTTCAGGCAGGGGGGGGGGGAGTGTGTGAGAGAAACTCCCTCTGGAGTTAACACAGGGAGTTGAGCCTTTGTAGACCATTGACATGCACAAAAACCTACATAACACATCAGAGGAAAGGGAACACCCCAAAAAGCACAATAGGAATCTTTAATATAAAATGTATGCTAAATGTTCACTTACACTCACATTCATAAAACACATCTGTGTGTGTTTAAGAATATACAGTGTGTGTGTCCCTGAAAGTGCCTCCTGTGTCTTCCCCTTTGACCCCCAGCTGCATTATAGACAGGCGGCTGTAGATCAAGGCGATCTCAGCTATCTTCACTCTTCTTCTCCTCAAATCTTTCTCACAGTCTCTTTCCTCTTCATTTCTTTTATGAGTTTTTTTTTTTCTTCAGCAAAAACCATGACAGGATGAGAGAGAGGGGAATGTTTCTCGGAAGATTATGTGAAAGACGAGTGTAGAAGGAGTGAGTGAAGTATTTTATTAAATGAAACAAGAGGAAGAAATGGGGGAGGTGAGCAGTATCCCACCATCTGCCCCTGCAAGAGACACACGTGGTTAACATTTACAGGTGGTCTATGTGTGGCTGTGGCCTTCACCATTGTTCTGCACCTGTGTGGCTACAGCTTGGCTCTACAATTGTATTTTCTTAAGTTCCTGGTTGTGTGTTGTGTGTCACCTCATTTACAATGGTGTTAAATGATATTGCAGTTACACATAAAATCCATGGAACCCTAAGCTTGTGGGAAATCACAGATCAAAAACAATTCTTTAGACACTAAAATATAATCAGAATTTGTGAAGACTACAACTTCAGACACTTTAAACCTCTGAAATTGTAATCCCGTAAACTGTAGAGATGCACCTTTAATTTAAGTCTGACTGCATTTGTAAAGAGATATTTCCTGTATTAAGGACATTAAAACCCATATTTTTTGTTCAAGATTATATACATGTCCAAACACTAAAGCTTTTTGTAATGTTTCTCTTTTATAGTTTCTTTACACAATTACACAGTTAACTTATCATTATCATGACATCTCCTGTTACTGGCTAAAGTGAAACAATGTGTCTAATCTAATTTGTTACTCTGTAGAGATTTATCAGAATGAAATAATACCCCTTATTACTCAACTCATTCTCTTTCCATTGTCATTTGTATGACACTTTCTCTTTTTGTAAGAGTCACGGGGGGGAAAAATAATCAATTTTTTAATCATGATTAAAAAGTTGTAAACCAACAGTGACTCAGCAACTTTTCATTATTGATAATTGCACAGATAGAAACAAAGGTTATATCTCTCACAGGCTCCGCCCTCTACTGGACTCTATGGGTAGTCCCCTTGATCATATCATGCAAGCATTCATCCACTGAGACTTCTATAGACATAGCCGGCCCCGGGGCGGGCCTACCTGAATGCGCGCGCATCTCACCGCATAAAAGGAGGCCTCGCCTCCTGACTGTCATCCCTTTCTCTTCAGCAAGCAAGAGAACAACTGAGTGAAGAGAGACGGATAAAGAAGAAAAATTGACTCACCATTACTGGAGCAACGACCCTGCCCTTTGTGTCCGGGCGTTATTGCAGGCGCCGACCTCCACCGCCACTGTATCGAGTGCCTGGGGTCCGACCTCGCGGCGGCCAACCTGGGCCCGCTTCCGGCCTGCAGCGCCTGCCGTTTGATCCTTCGGCTCAGCCGCCGCCAGCGGCTGGTGCAGTTCGAGGATTGTCACGTCTCGTGGAGGACCCAGAACTCGAGGTGGTGGAGATGGAGGACCACGATGAGGGAGTGCCCTTCGTGTTCGCCATGCCAGTGGACCGGACGTGCCCGCTCGTCAGGGAGAGGGACGACGACGACGACATCTCGTTGTCTGATGCTTCCGGCGACCGCCAGGAAGGCCAGCAGCACAGGTCTGCGCTGCAGGACTTCCCGGTGGTGATGACTATGGCGGCGGAGCATGTAGGCTTACCGCTCCTGCCACCGAGGCCGGTGAGCCGCCTACGTCAGGGCTTCTACGGCACAGCCGGCACAGCCGGCGCAGCCGGCCTTAGTTTCGCCCCCCCCTGCCAGACATCTGGCGGTGTGTGGAGGCGACATGGCGACAGCCACTGAGGACGAAGGCTCCGGTTGCAACATGGGCTGGAATCCTCAGGGTGCAGGGCCACTCGGACACGGAGTGTCCCGGTGTGCCCCCCCTGGATGAAAGCCTGGCGGCCCATCTGCTTCCGCAGGCAGCCGGGTGGGCAGAGGGGAGAAGGCCCAATCCAAAAATTGCAGTACCCATAAGGAGCCGTACACATGCCGCAGTTTTTGCGTGGCTGTGTCTTTAGTTGAAAGCCCAGTGGCATCTGTTCATCTGTCATACTGATCATACAGTCAATAACTTTGTTGTTATTAGCATCTGGTTAGCTAGCTATGCTAACGAATATAAGAAGCTCTTTCTCCAACCAGTGAGGTAAAGGCACATCTTTATATGATCATTATAGTTATACAAAAATAAGAGAATAAAGTAAACAGGTATAAAATACTATATGACAGTAAAAAAAAGTTGTTATTAATAAACAAGAAGACAGTTTGAAAGGGGAGTGATTTGTAAAATATCCATAAAGAAAAATAAATCTGCTTACAGTTCTGTTTCATATGGGTGTTGAGAGATGTATCCATAGATCTCTTAATTTTGATCTCAATAGGCGCTTTCACACCGCAGTACTTTTCCCACTTTAGTTCCGATATAGTTCCGAAATGTTGCGTTCACACCAAAAAAAATTGTTTTTAGATCTAAAATGAGAGCAGGTACTTTCGTGGGAGAAAAAGGTTCCTATTTCTGATTGGCTGGGCGGATTGCAAACCACGCCCCGTAAAACTCCCAAAACGTTTTGTGAAACCGCCATTTTATTATCCTCGCATTAGCCCTTGGGGGGGGACGACGCGTCTGGACACGAGCCATGGCCAAGAAAGCTGCTCTACGCCTTTCCACCGCTGCGTCTCATTCTCCTTCTCCTGGGGAGAGTGAGGCGGGAACGTCTGTCAATCATCCTAGTAGCGCCGGATCGCGTCAGGGCTCCGTGGTACTCAGAGATGACACAGATGAAGGTGGGCCAGCCCTGGGCGCTTCCCCAGTTCTGGGGGGCGATGTCTCAAGAGGCAGGTGCAATCGGGGCGTTACCCACTCTGGGCCAACCTCTCCAGGCTTGGCTCCTGAGAGGGACAGGCTAAGACAGGGTGGATCGTCTGATAGTGTTATTCAGTCTATCCAGGCAGCTAGAGCGGGATCCACCACAGCCTGTTACAGGCCGAAGTGGCTGGGACTCCTGCTATGGTGTGAGGAGTGGAAAATAGAGCCCCTATCTTGTGAGTTGGGATCTATTTTGTCGTACTTACAGTTATTGGTGGACAGAGGGCTTGCTCATTCCACAGTGAAAGTGTATGCAGCAGCCGTCTCGTCCTGCCATGAGGGATTTGATGGCAGGTCAGCCTTTTTTCTCAGCCACTGATGTTGCGGTTTTTACGGGGGGTCAAGAGGTATACATCGGTATACATCGGTATACAGCCTGTGAGTGATATAACGAGGGGTTACGTATGGTAACCCTTGTTATATAAACACAGGCGGCACCCTCTACTCGGGGGCCCTGTCTGTCCTATGCTATACAGGATCAAGGGGAGTACCCATAGAGTCCAGTAGAGGGCTCCGCCTGTGTTTATATAACAAGGGTTACCATACGTAACCCCTCGTTTTTCCTTCAGCACTGGAACGAAGAAAACTAAACTATAATCTGAGCTAATATTCCCCAGAGTCTTATCACGCTTAAATAATTGTATCCTAAGCATGACTCAGCATTTTCCCGCCTCACATCACTCGGTTTTCAATTGTTTCTCATTCTGTCCTTTTCAGCGGGTTTCAGCAGAGAAAGGATGGATGGCAAGGAGGAGAAGAAGGGAACAATGAGAGAGGAGGGGTGGTGAAATAATGTTGATATTAAGGGAGAAAGAGAGAGTTGGCACAGAAACAAGTGAGCTGAGGTCAGCATTCTTGACAATTAGGAGAAAAAGGGAAAATGTAAAGAAAGGCCAGTGAGGAAAATGAAAGAGGAGGATGGGAGGGGGGTTTAATTTCTTCTTTCCTTTCAAGTCTCTTGGTTTTCCTCTTCCCACCTCTCTTTTTCCCTCATCTTTTCTTACCTTGCTTTAACCTTATGTCACTTTCATCAACCTTATGATTTTCCTTTAATTCCTATTCCTACATTCCTACTTGGGCGTGGCCTGTTAAGATGTGTTCACACATAGATCCTCCAGACCAGTTGTTTCAAAAGCTTGAGCCATGAGGGACTTCTGAGCTCCAAATGCCTTGTTT